>NW_026623596.1:247221-266429 GCF_030028575.1 Malurus melanocephalus
CCTTACAGTCCAAACAGCCAGTTTGGAGCTCTCAGTAACACTGCCTGGTTTCTCACAGGACTGCAAATCTGTCACATAACTAGGAAACTTACTCTTCAGACTGACATAWGTTTTGCTTAAATAGACACTACTTATAAGATTCTCCATGTTGCATAGCCATGTTTCAATTGAAAATTATTCTTTTCACTTCAGAAGAGAGAATCAGGTGTCTCAAAGTCCACTTCAAAAGACAAATATCTGATTCCATTAAATAAGTAGTAGTGATRTAGTAATCTCAGTAAATGCCAGTGCTGCCTCAAAACCCATGTTTCTTTTGCTCATTAAGTTATCAATAACTGCATCTTAAACCACTAAAAATAATTCAAAATTATTCATCTCAGTCCATTGGTTCACAAAAAACAAGCCTGCTCCCTTGGGAGACAGAGCTGTAGTTGTGCAGGGCTGATATTTACGCAATGTGATCCTCTTTTGGATGGAATGGATCTTGCCAAATGCTTGCAAGCATGCATCAATATTCAACAATCTGTTCGTTCCCTGAGATATTGCTGGGAGAAGGTCTGATTTCTGGAGGATAGTCAAAAAGAAGCAGGAATAGTAGAGATGTGCTCCTTACACTATTTATCTGCATTCCTCTCAAGAAGGGAGGAAATAGAAATAGGCAGGATCAGCCTTTGGGTATAAGCAAAGAACAARTGGTTGGAAAGTGAACCAGAATTGAGTGAGGTTGAACATATAATGTAAGCAGAAAGAAAGGCCCTCTGATTCCGTCTCACATTATCAACAGTTCCTGACACTTATTTTTGCACTACAAAATCAAGGCGTTTCAAGCCATCATGCTGAAAATGGGGTTGGGTAAAGAAAACATGGGAGAAACATTCATCTGTCTCATTCCAYGTGATCTCAGGTTCGACCTGAGGAGCTCACTGGAAAGCCTGATTCCAGTTATCATCTGATCAGTAACTTCTAYGGTCCTCATGGAGCCCAATCATTTCTGAACCTCCACTTTTTTAAAGGTATCTCTTAGGGGTCATTTATCTGTAACCTTCCATCATTCACAGTTCTCCTATTATATTTTATGTCATCAAGAAAACTGGAAAAGATAAATTTGTTTCCTCAATCCACAGAAACTAATAAGCTAGKGTTAAACAAGTCCTTGGTCAGTGCCAAAAGCAAGATGTTTACAGTTGYTACTGAATCCACTGGTGTAGCTTCTTTCATGTTACCTGTGCTTTAAAGTAGCTGGGAAGTGCAAGAGAATACACTGGGAGTCTTTATTTTTTCAAATTAAACTTGGAATGATGATTAGGCAAATAGCAAAATGCAATTTTTTTTTGCCTGTTTTCATACTTATAAAATTGGTGTGTTGAACCTATTTTCCTGGATTTCTCTGTTTAAATATCAAGTCTTTCCTACTACATGGGACCATCAATGAAACAAATGAAAAGTGGGTTTCTAGAGAATTATCCTATGTGTTTTAAGGCCCAAAGTTATCTTTTTTGGGCACCTTTATTGCCATTTGCAAAATCATCTTTCCTAGACTAGTACATATTTTACAATCTAGTAGGATAACCGCAAAATATAGTTAAGACTGTTTCTGCTTTAGTATTATATATCCTTAAAATAGCATAAAACACTATAATTTTGATTCACTGAGGCTCATTCYTGAAAGATATCCCCTGCATTAGGTACAAGTAATGTATAACAGAGAACATACTGTGAAAATCTTGCAAAGGATCAGAATCTGCTGKTTTTACTCACGCTGAATAAAATCAAACATCCATAAATAGTGCTAATGTCAAGGGGCTACCTAAAGAAAGAGGCCTTAGGGTAAAAAAAAGAAAATTTATATCAAACAAGCAACAAACAAAACACTCTGTTTTCTGCCTATACAACAGTCTGAGACTTTGCTGGAGCAAACCAATGTACTCCATCAACTGGTAAGTGCATTCCTATTGCTCTGCCTTCCAYAACCACCTGACTGCATTTCAGACAATTTTGATTCCTGTTTTTGCATATTTTTTTAACCTACTCCTTCCAACTTTTGTTCAAGTATTTCCAGTTTATTGTTTTTATCTTATGTTTTCTAACTTCAATTAATTTTATTTCTTGCTGCTCAATAGCTAATTTATAAAATTTTGTTCATTGGCACTTTACCAACAGAATAGATAATAGATTTTTTCAGGGTTGCTGAGAATTAGGCCTTCATCCATACTTGCAAACAGGTCCATATAAACAACGATCTTGCAAATACCCCTGCTTGCCTCTTCCAGATGAAGACATGGAAAAGAAGGCAAAATCTCTGTGTGCCACAATATTCTTAACACAATAACATCTAAAATAAAGCCATTTCATCAGTTCCACCTGCCCCAACATTTCTGTTGAAGGTAGCTATTACCAACAATGCTTCAAAATATAGACTAATTTTCTTCAAAAACTAGGTAAAATATTCTTGGCAGAGATGACTGCTTTTCCATCCTTAGACCTGTTTTCGCTCTCTTACCACTTTTATACTTCACTGATTTCAACATATTTATCCTCTGCTTACACTGATGTGAGAGAAGATACATTGTCTTCAGCAGCTTCTTCAAACATGCAGAACTAGATTAAACCTGGCACTGTAACCCATGTCTGGAGGAGRAAACTGGCAACTGAGAATATTTCTGAGCTCAAATAGTTCTGTCCRGTGAAAAAGGCAAAGGAAATGTGAAGGCTAGGTAAAGTAAACTCTTCTAATGTTCAGAAGAGAATAGTGAAATTTCTTGCAAAGAAGTACTCCGAGGAGGTTTGGGTGTTGGTCCAATTTCCATTTCTGACTCTCAAAAAAATCTGCTTAGTTGTGCCAAGACTGAAGGARGTCACTGTCTCTCTACCTAGGCAAGAATCCAAGCCTCCTATTGTTATTTTTAAAGACTTATATCTATTCAACTTAAACCAAATTATGGCCGGCTGGATAAGGCCTTGAACAACCTGGTGTGGTTGGGGGTGCCCCTGCCCCGGCAGGGGGATTGAAGCTAGATGGTCTTTAAGGTCATTGATACTACACAGAAGTATTTCACAGAGTTATAGAACTGTAGAATGTTAAGGGCTGGAAGGAACCCTAAAGATCATCCAGACCCAACCTCCCTGCCTTTACAGACYTTTAAAGCTGCCTGGTTCCAGCACAACCTTATAATATAAACAGTTTATGATCATATTACTACCAAAGGCGGCTTGATTCCCTTTTTTTTTGGATGGGAATCTCAAAAGAAATGGGTGGGCTATCAGGAGAAATGAATACAGGGGGAATAAAGGATCTGTAATCCTTGTTCAAGAGAATTTGAGGAAGGCGGGAGGTAGAGAAAGATACTCATTAATTAATTTTTTTAAATGGTTTGCTCCATTTTGGAGAGTCTTAAGATGCCTTACCTAATGTTYTTCATCCTCTTTTCCATTTAGAAATAATCTAATCCTTTCCTGCCAGTGCAATTGGCATCTTTGRAGGTAAAAGAAGAAAACATAATAGYATGAGTTTTTCTTCTTCATATTTATGATGACATTGTAAAAGTACTACATGTAATTTGAACTTTGAGACCCCTGATAACACACTGCATTTCAAAAAGCTTCTTTTGATAAATATAAATAAAAGGACTAGATTTTACAGCCAAACAAAAAAGACATCACCRTGCTATCCAAAATTACTTTCAATTGTTTGCATCTGAACTGCAAGCTCAAGTCAGTGTTAACACTTCAAATTGGTTTTCTATTATTAAACTAAAAATCACTTGAATTACAGCAAAAGTCACCTTACTGAGGCATTATTGCTCACTTGTTCCTTAATAATTTATATTGTACATCCACTCAGTAAAAACATTGGTTTGTCTGTGATCCTCTTTACCATTCAGAGAAACTCTCCTGTCATCTGATTGTAACATGGGAACATCCAAGCTGAGTGTGTTAACTGGCAGATAGCTGGGGCATGGCGAGATGAAAGATGAAATTTGAAAGCAACCCAGTGGTTCAGCCTACTGTGTTAGACTCCCAGACCTGCTAGCTTTGATTCTTAGCTATTTCTATGAATCATTTAACTACCATGGACCTAATMTCCCTAGGGAAGCAGGAGGGAAACAAAAAAGGAAAGAGAAAACAGAGGAAAACCAGTAGTCAGAAAAGGATAGAGAGAGATTTGGGAATAAAGAGAAACAGTGATAAAATGTAATGGAAACTTTTAGAATTACTCATGGATTGTCTAGACAAGATGCCAACAAAGGCAACATTTGAAGCCAAGTAGGTGCTTTTGAYGTCAAAGTGGCTTATGAAAAGCTTTACTTTTTGCTCATTTGAGCTGAAATGCACCTCAAAACTCAGTCTTTTGWAAGGAGCTCTCAGATATATGTATGAATTGTCCAAGATTCATTGCATTATGTTACACTGTTTTTATACTCACACTTGCTTTGCCACTAGGCATTATGTGGGGCTTTTTGTTTACATGGTTTGAATTTCATATCTATATGCTTATTCTAATATACAGTTTATGACTTTGTAAACAAGAATTCTTCTATGTTTCCATCTTTTAACACTGTGTAGTGCCAGTGAAAGCCTTAGAAAACTAAGGTCTGAAACAGTCTTCCCTCTTGCCAACATCTTCTGCCTCATTCCAAAATATTGAAGCTTTAGCACCCTTAATGTCCATGAAAGTCATCGAGAATGCKACAGTAAAGTCTCAAAACCTTTGAAATATTATCATTTGGGCCAAGAGAAGTAACTGTTTGTGTCTACCAAAGGTATACAGCACTTCACATTTTGCATAGTATTTCAGTCCCTATTTCAGACTCCTTAAGGGAATTTATAATCAGCACTGAATTTATAAAAGGACGTTGCTACAACCTCAAATACAACCTCTGAATTAGCTCAAACAGCTCCACGAGTTTGGCCTTTAGCTGCTCACCAATATTCTCCACGCCATTACATTTTACATTGTATTACAGTAAACCATTACCACAAAACCTCTGGAGCAATGCAATTTGCTGAACCAGAAAATTGAGATAACCACTTGTATAGCACATTTTGACTGAGCTCATCACTTCTATAATGCCTGGTGACAATGAGTTTAAGGCAAAGGGTCTGGCTGCAGCCTGTGCAGAGCTGCCATAGACACTGTGTGGGTTGAAAGCAGTCACCTCAATGACAATCTGATCAAAAATGACATTGATGTAATCACTCCTTATGTTACTATTACAAAGGCTATATCGAAAAACTCGACSCACAGAAGTTAAACCAAAGAAGAGAAAATTATTTATAAATATCTTCAYTGATGTGAACGCTGGTGTAAGATTTCAGTATTATATTTTTCTATATGAACAAATGACCAGGTGAAATTCCTTGCCTACTTTCATCTCTCTCAGGGCACTGGGCAATTGAGGTAGCTGAAATATAAAGTCACTAATATTTTTTTTCTGTGCAGGCAGGCAAGAGCCATGAAAAATATTTTATACAGGTGTGGATAAAGCAGCGTTTCTTACCTGTTTCAGAGAAAGTTTCGTTTTGGTGATGGAGTAAAAATATTTTGAGCTTTATAGCCAGGTTAGAGCATTGGTTCAGTAGGTCTGGGATTGAGAGGAAAGAAGCTAAAGGCAAGAGATTCTTTGAGGAACCTGTGCTTTGCACTGTGCAAAGAAATAACATGTGATGCAGTACTTCTTGACCTGGCTCTGGTTAGCAGACACATCAGTCTGGTTTAACTCATCCTGCTGTCAGTGACATGGCTGGGTCACTCAACAATGTCCAAGTTACCTTTACTAGATTGTCACACACCCCAACCAACCTGTACAATTACCAAGTCCCACCACAAACCAAAACTGCTTGTCACCAAGCCAAAGAGACGCGGTAACAGGGTGTCATGACTTTTGCATTCAGGAGTATCTTCCTGATCTTCCTCTTAATACAAATGAAGGAAAGGTCTGTAGTTCTTCAAAGGACATCTAACTTATGCACTCTAAATGCACAAAAATTACAGCTTTTTCTTCCTTTGCGACAAGCCAAGGTGTAACTACCATAGAAGTTTGCAGTTTTACTTCTGAGATAGAAGCTGYTACTTTTATCACACTTTTAGTTCCAATGAGGATTTGTGAGAAAACCAAATGAAACAGCATAGCACCACAAAATGTGAAAATAGCACATCATATTCATATAAGTCAGCTTTAAAAATGTTAATTTCAAAACATAGGTATTGTAAGTAAAAATGTTTAAATTTTTCAAACAGCTAAGACTCTAAATCCACCTGTCATGATTATAAAAAGAAGGCTTCAGAAAAAAACCAAAAAAAACCAAAAAACAAACAAAAAAAAAAACAAAACAAAAAACAAACAAACAAAAAATACAACCAAAAACAAATAGTCATCTGCTGAGATACTAACACAATTTGCCTCCTGGAAAAAAAAGAAATCCAGAAAGAAATTGTGACATTTAGACAACCAKCTACAGCTAAATTTGAGTGATCCCATGGAATTCCTATTGGTATACTAGTCTACAATTAGCAAGCATTTTTAATTTACATAGACATTTTGTGATGCAAAAGTGGCATCACCCCTGTGAAACTGTGCATAAAGTTTTTTTTTTGCACAAAGACCTTTACAGAGCACAACTTGCCAGCAGTTCTTGCTCAGGCACTCATGAAAGACTCTTTGAATGATGTGAATGTGAAGGACTTCTTTGCTCTGCCCAGCTACACCACAATCTCTTCATATTGTGACACGAAAATTACCAGTAACTATATACCCATCTTTCACTGATAAGATCTCACATTATAAATGTTAGTTGGTTATATAATTTTTAATGATTCAGGCATATGSCACCAGCTGATAACAAAGACAAGAGAGAAAAAACTGATTGAATCTATCMCTGGAAACTCTAGCAAGGCATTAAGATTTTGTATATAGACAACTTTTACATTCGCAAACTTAGGCAAAAATAGGCTTCACAAAACCTTAAGAYTGATGCTGGCAATGTTTCCATTCACCTCTTAAAAACATAATTGTATCAAGAGAACTGAATCCTATATCCACATTTGCAAACTATGTTTTACGGTGTTGCTGTTATTCTGCTACCCCACCCTGAGCCATAAACATTTTCAACCAGAGTGTAATTTAAGAGATTTTGAAAGAAACCCTAAGGAGATGAWAATACCATTGATGACTAGAATGTTTTTAATTTGTTTTTCATTAACTTTTCAGTACTACAGTTGCTTGCCTATAGACAATATTGTGATGATTTATATGTGCCACAGCTTCACGTCAAGTTGCAGATGTTCACAGTAACAACTGCTGCCTAAAAAAAAAGACACTCTTTAGAAATAAAATTTATGAGGCTTTCAAGCACCCGGTTCTTTTGAAGATAATGAATTCAAGCTAGGAGGAGTTTTCTAGCACCTTTCYGCTCTTTGCATGTTTTTGTCAGTAAGTCTGAATCAGGAATGAGGCTAAAATTATCCCTGGGTGAATCAGCTTCTCATTATTTACCAAGCTCTTTTCAAAGCATCATCTAATTATAGAAAAGACAACAAGACAAAGACTTCAATAAGTCATATTTTTTAAAAGAAGTTTGACTTGAAATCTTGTTTAAAGTGTCCTTCACTCTCAAGATGAATTTTCTGTGCTGTGGACCAGTGCAATTGATGCAGTTACAATGCACACATTTCTGCCTGTTTGCTTGGGGCTGGAAACATATAAAACCACTCCTGACAGGAGCTGTAGTCTTGTGCCAGGAATAACCTACAGCCACCATAAAGGATTCCTGTGTAGCTGCTGACACTTGAGGGTTTAATGAACAGCTGCTGATGTTTCAAGATGTTCCCTGTCAGCACCAGTTGCACTTTGTCAGCTTCTTTCCCCATTTAGCACAAARCATTCCTGGGAAATTTTCATCCCAATAGCACTTGTCGCTCAGGCTGCAGTCTCTCCCTGCACAATGGCCCAAGAACAAAGCACCTAACAAGATACACTTTCTGCTTTTTTAGCTACAGGCATGAGTTACATCACCTCTATGCCTGCTGAGGCAATATGCAATAAAATCTTGACATCACAGACTTCCAGCATTTCTTCGCTACAGGAAACATATGAAGCCACCTTTGCCTTATTCTTCCCACAAATAATGGTGCTAGAAAAAAAAGTAACCTGGCAACAGGCTCTAGGTAGAAAGGTAAAAGCTGGGATACAGCATCCCAGACCAAAAGAGAATTATTGCCATATGGAAATGTAATGATGAATGGACTCATGGATAGCAGAACTCATGGTTCTGCTAAAATCTGTGAGAATCTAGAACGAGTTCTTGCAATCTGCATGTATTTAAAAATGCTACTTGGCTGCAAAAATGCTACTTAGCATTCACACATCACAGGAAGGAATTAAATGTTTAACCTGGTACTCAGTAATTTGGTGCCAGAGCAAATCCATTCCACATTACAGATACACTATGTAAAGAAAATATGATGGATGTTACAGATCTGTGATAAATTAAATGCACGGTATCCCCTCCATTGGCAAAGAGAATGTTTCAATACAAAAGACCTCACTATCCCTTGTTTTTAAACAACTGACATTTCCAATATTCTTGTGTCACATCCAGAACAAGACACCATCTCTGAAGATATTCAGTCCAGTAGCACTTAGTACATTAATCAACATATGTTTACAGAAAAAGTGAAGAGAAATAAATGAAATACTTTACTAATCATCAGCTGTCTGTATGAACTCTTTTAGCATTTGTAGAACAGTGTTAAAAGCACACAGTCCTGCACCAGTAATCCAGCTACACCAATTCCACCATTCAACATGTATATCACAATAAATATTTCAATGATATTTTTTTCTACAATGCAGGCCCTGCTGAAAGAAAACAAGGGAAAGAGGGAGATTTGTCTCTGAGTTTGGGACGAAAATTGCATCTAAATTATCAGTATTTAAATTATAATAGCAACAAAGTGTATCTATGATATTTTTTTGTGATTTAGAATGAGGAAAGATCCACCATAGATACTCACAGTATCTGTACATTCTGAATTAAGACAGGAACATATGAATGGAATACAGTCAGTTTAGTATTTTAGGGTTTTTTAATTTTTTAAATTTTTTTTTTACTTTTCTTCAAGAACTTAGAATCACTGCTTTTACATTTTTTCCACAAGCAGAAAAAATAAGAATAAGGAATTCTCTCCTGAAGGAAATAAGTATCWCTCCAAGTTAAGAGAATCTTCCATATAATGCAGGTTCTTTTATAGACTAATATCTCCATTTCCTCAGGCTCAACCTGATGAGATGTAAGACTTGACATGATGCTGACTTCAAATCTGAAACTGCTGGACATCTCATATTTTTTCCTACAAATCCAGGATATACAGAACACCATACTTACAGGTTATATTTCATGTCATCATGCTAGCAGACAAAAAATAAAATAACTCCTTTACACTCAGTGGGAGCTGCTTGATGAAAGTARTCTTGTACAGACTGACACTTTTTCCACATAGATGTTCTTGTGTTATACAAGACTAACAACTTTGGGAAAAAACCCACTTAACTTTAGGACAATTTACTAATTATCTCCTATAAGATTCCTCTCATGAAGTGACCAATATATTTGACATAAAGTGACATTACATTTGAGAAGATCTGACAAATTACTTTGGGCTATTCTAAGATGTTCCATTTGCACTGAGCTGGTGCTAAGACTACCTGCCAGAATCCCTCCAAAAGCTGCTCACTTGCTTCTTAAAAACCTCAAGCAGCAGACTTTCCTGAGTGTCTATCAAATAAGACCTTGAAAGAGTAGCTGGCTGATAATACTTGGCGTTCAWAGAAGGTTAATATTTTTAAAACAAACTTCAGCTGCCAGATTTGTAGGCAGAAATTCAAGGAGGCACCTCTCCAGCCAGTGGAGCCCTTGAGCAAGGACTGAACCAGGATTGCTGAGACGCTCCACATCTACAGATAACAGCTTCCCAGTCAGATGTGTCTCCACCCCTCATCCCTTGACACACCACTATCCCTGTGCTCTCCAYATGTCACAGAGACCCAGTATTTGTGATTTCTTTCTCACCAGTTTTCTCTGTCAGCTAAATCCCCTGCATCTCTAATGTCCCTCTTCTCTAGCAGGGAGAAATGGGGAAAAGCCTTTGTCCTTTGACTTAAAATTGCACCACGTGTTGACCTATAACATCAGACACTGGAATTAAATTTGAAATTATTGTAAATCCAAGACAATTTCTTCAAATTTATAGTGATTTTTAGATAGAAGGCACCACCATTATCAGTGTAGAAATACATTACATTTGTTATAGGTAGTACACCTCAGATTTGAGAAATAAGAAAAAGGGCCCTTTCCAATAAAGCATGCAAAGTCAGTTTGCAAGAGACAGCCAAAACTGTTGATAAAATAAGCAGTCATCTAGCACTGCTTTTTTAGATTTTGGCTCATTTCCTCAGAATATTTTAATAAAAAAGACCTTGAAGTTAACAATGCATATAACTATTTCTTCAGTTTTTCCCCATTACCTTTAATACTTCTTTCTAAAAGTMAGAATTTCATAAAAATAAACATACTTTTGGATAAGGATATGCTCTTTAAAACCAAGTGTGAAGCTGTGTGAGAAAATAAAAATAGCCCTTAATGACATATTGTGTGCTTTATACCTGATAATTTTTCAGAGCACCTGCTGGAGTTCCTGGGAAAAGAGCTTCACAGATACATGGAAATGTAGTGGTCAGCAAATCATCTCCTGCAGACCTTCAGGYTTTTTTAAAATTTTTTTTCCCCTTGAGAAAAAGCTGCAATTGTGTTCTTTTTAATGGTTCCAAGCAGTCTTCCTGCATCCCCACTCACAGCAGTGTCAGTAACAGAGCATAAACAGCAAAAAAAATCAAATGCTAAAAGATTGTCCAAAAATCAACCAACATGACATGATAGATAGGGAGATTTTTATGAGGTTTCCTGGCACTTAGGATATACTGCTAGGGTTTATCCTGACTAGGAAGTGACCTCCTTAGGCCTACTGAAATTAAAATAAAATTATGACAAATCACTGAATGTAGAATTAAGCTATGTGGATAACCAAACTTCTCTCTTCCACTTTCTCTTCTATTTCAACCTGGCAGTATTCTTTAGAGAAGGGACCTTAGAGTGTGCCAAGGCATGGATAGGTTTTTCTTTATGCTACATCCTATCAAAAGGACATTGCTACAGGAGATAGCAATATTACTGAACTACACAGAAGACATAATCTCAGAGGGTAYCTCTCTGCTGCTAAAACTTGGTTAATTTTGCTAGGAAAGAACTAACCTGACCCTTTTCTTTTGYGATTTTTGGGGGATTGTTTTTGGTTTTGTTTTTCTTTTATTGCTCTTCATTTTTGAAAAAGAAAAGAGAAGGCAAAACAGAACATTAGGAGGATGCAGACAAATATTCTTCCCCATAATGTTTTCACTTACTSAATTTATTCTTATAGCTGCCCCTTTGTACTGTGACAAAGAATGTACGATGATGGTAATTAATGGAGAATAATTCCAAAATATCTATCAAGTAATAACTTTGTGTGCTGTGGTTTTATATGCTTCTCTATCACATGATGCAAGAGAAGACTTTTCAAAAAGCTCCGTATGGTTTCAAATTAACACCTCTTACTGTCTAACTTTGGCTTTAAATATTTTCATCATACAGGGTTTCTTGAGGCAGGGAATTATACCGTCCCTATAATATCATCATTTTTCAGCAGRAGAAAGTAGAGATGGAAATACAAGGTAAGGAAACTCTACTGCAGAGTGACTCCCTGTGACTATGAAAGAGATGCTCTTACAGAAGAGTTACAGTGCTTTGTATTCACAAGGATTTTGGAAAGGGATGGATAACATAACTATTAATCACATGATCAAGCACATGCTTTTAGACAGTGAAAATTAAGCTCAGAACTGTCAAAGTGCAGGGTACAAGGGCAGAAAAAGGAATAACTTCTGTTCCTTTTCTTTCCTTTTTGAGAACTCAAAGACCACTTCCCTAAGGACATGTTTCTTTATTCGAGATGTCAAACTGAAGGGATTTGAACACCCATTCATTCTTAAAGGGAAAAAACTTAGCTGGCAAGAAGATGAAAAARAAAGTAGAATTTCTTCCCTTTTTGAATGAAAGTATCATTCAAAATCTTGATTGTACTCTAAAAATGAAGAAAAAGCACTCCACTACTTTTTAAATGTAAGTAGCTCAAATAATGATGGCAAAATGAAGTAACTTAATAACAATTTAAGAAAATACAAAATGGGATTGTTTAAATTTTCCTTTATATTTCAAAATATGCCCATTCTGTAAGTGACTGACATAACAGCAGAGAAAYGAACATGAATTAGCAATAATTTAGGTAAATGTCAGGAGACTGTGAGTACATTGAAATTTTTTTAAAACAGTTTCATTAGAACAGGACTTGTGTGAAAGGCCAAACTATCTCTGTGGCTCAGCTCCCTGCTGAGAAAAACAGTTTAATAAAAGTTGAAATACCCACTTATGAAATACATTTAAAGACCATTATGCACTCTTAATGAACTCTATAACCTTCACTTGCACTGGCCTGTGCCACCAAAATCCAAACATATGCAAAGCACCTACTGATGTATTTGGAGCTCTTGTCTTGTCTCTCCATTGATATGTTACACCAGAAAAAAGCGTATCCCAGGAAAGTCAATTACTTACAAAACATCATTCCAGTAACAGATTAAAAGTACTGGTAGGAAAGAAAGGGGAAATTAAAGGGAGGACTGTGCTGTACTTTTATGCCATCAGTCAGTCCTTCAGTGCATTAACAATCCCCAAGAATTTGAGAATCTGAAATTCAATYGTCTCCTGAGCAGATCTGCAGTACTCGAAGATGGCAGATCAACCATCAGACAAAAGACATTCYGGAGCACAAGCTGATCTCTGTGGCTCACAAAGAAAACTTTTCAGCTTTCACCTCCACTGAGGATTCATGGGAACTGATGGTTGACACATGATGCAATTGCTGCTCGCAGGAGGTGCTCATAACAGCAGAGAAGCCTGTGGGGCTGCTGCTCAGGCTACCTTGCCACTTATGTCCTCTCCTGCCTGTCTAGCAGGCTGTGCAAGGGCTGTGTTTGAGACAAAAGGGCTCCCCAGCAAAGGAGACCCATCTCACACAACTCTAACATAACTTGGAAAGCCTTGGAAAGTTTGGGAAGCTTTGCAAGAGGCAAGTTTGAGGCAGCTTTAAGGCAAGCTGCTAGCTGAAAGTGTCAATGAACCCATTTCTTCATCTTGAAAGGCTWCAGAAACCACTGAGATATAAAAGCGAAAGAACTTGTCTCACATCCTTGTCATATCTGTGCTGCTTTCTTCCTTTCCAAGGAAAGGCAGGAGTGGATACGACATATTTAACTCCCTGACAACTGATTTAAGGGTTTGTTTTGGGGGTTTTTGTTGGGTTGGGTTTCTTTCTGTCTTTTTTTTGTTTTGTTTTGGTTTTTTTTGCTTTTTTTTTTTTGTTGTTGTTGGTTTTTTTTTGTTCTTTTTGCTATGTTTTCTTTTAGTTGCCGTTTAGTCAAGAAAGCTTCAGAATCATACAGAAACAGGCTATGATAATCCACAGAACATGCTCATTAGTAACATAAAACCCAGTAATGTTTCTGCAGTACTATATCCTAGGATTAAGGCTGAAAATTGGAGAGAAACAGGGAAAACTACACTATGAGCATTTACTAAGTGTAGGAGTTTGAGGATTGTTATCTTTTATTTTGTCACAAGATACAATCACATCATGTTGTTTTCTCAGGCAGCTTAAAAGCTTTTCCCTCCCCAAAAAACCCTTTCTTCCCCAAAAACCAATTGTGACATTAAAAAGAACACTCTCCCCACTCAATATTATCTCTCCTTATCAACTATTGCTTAATGAAAATACATGGACTCCATCATATAAAATATTCAGTGTGCAGAAATCAATTTTTTTTTCTACTAAAAGATATAGAAATGAAGAAATTATTTCTCATATTTTCTAGTTTTAATATATCTTTATATATATTATATATATATAAAGATATATATTATACTATATATCTTTATATATATCTTTCCTTTATTTTTTTCAGGTCAAGTTTTGGAAGCCTGTTTTTTAAAAGTAAGTGTACTTTTCACTGTAGGAATGACTCCACTGAATTTTGATAGTTTTGATAGTAGAAGTATGTACTGCTCTTATGGTTGCATCAAACACTGCTGTACATATGCCTAAAGACTGCATCCCAAAATGCTCCATATTTTGCCATCACTATAAAACAGGATTTTTGAAGAGAGTTTGTTACATCTAAATTCCAGCAACAACTGGGAACCAGCAGCACCCCAATCATTCCTGCCAACTTTATTTGCTTTCTTCTTTAAGTTACATGATCAATGAGTTTTTAAGGATTATACCAGTGTCTAATTATCCTTATAGGAAAAAAAATAGATTACTGTGTCATTTATGTCCATTACTGCCTCTTGTGATTTTAAATTCTCTTATGCCTAGTTAACACTAAGAGAGTTTATTTCTAACTCACATCTTCTTTTACAAATTTGAAGATCTCTCTACTACAACCTCACTCCACCAGCCCAGTTCTTCCATTTATTTTTTTTTCCCTAGAGCTTATACATTCTAAACTTTGCCTCAGACCTGTTTCTAAGTAAGTAGAAAAAAGTGGCTTGGTTGAAAACTGCTGTGTTAAAGCACAGAAACAATCATGCACATTTCTGGTTTGCACTGGAATTCTGGTGTACTTGGAGGCAAACTGAAAAACTTGTCTGTCCCTCTGCTGGAAGCAGCACAAGCTCTGCTTTTTCATTAAATTCTAAATTAAATGACACCCCACTGACACCAGATTGGGTTTTGCCTTTTTCTTTTTGTATATYCTCTGTATTTTTAAACATATCTGTAGCTAGTCCCAATGCTTTTCCCTATCTTTTCCRTCGACAGAAAGACAAAACACATTCCAGAGCTCTAAGTCCTGGGAAATAAAAAGCTCCTACCCTATGTTGTTTCTTCCTGGGCAAGCAAGGCCAAAACCAGCTCTTTGAGACACATTTTCATAAACAAAGTTCAGTTTCCATCTGAGGGAGGAGGATTTAGAGAAGGGGAATTACCTCTTATRCCTCCAATTTGGGATTTTTGTCAAATATGCTAATTTGCCAACTTATAAAACTATATTCACCCGGGGGGGACGGGCTGGGGTGAGCATTTTGTTGTTATTTTCCAGATCTGGCCCTGGAGGCCTCCAATAAAGACTTGCCTTTATACTGCCTCCAGTACTAATACTATCAATAAAGTGTGTTGTTTTATTCCCAGGTTCTTTAAGGCATCAGCACAAGCAGAAAAAGGCAGATTTTCTCTCCAGTGTGTAGGGGGTGGAAAAAAGAGCCCAAAAGGCAACAATCAGGTTCTTCACATTTGGAAGCACACAGAATAGCAAAAAAGCATTATGGGATTTTCAATACATTTATGTGTCTTCTGAGGTACATGGATTTAAATGCTTTACATATTTATTTTTATTTTTGAAATGGGAATTTGTATAGGCATCATAAAAAATTAATGTTGCCTACATTAGTTATTCAGATACTTAATTGGGACATAGAAATCRAATGGTAAGATAAAATATAATGAAAATATATTAGCTGATTGTGCAAAGTTTATTTTGCAAAACATATTGCTCTACAAGTGTGAATTGAAACTAGAAATGTAAATAAAAATGAAAATKACAAATAATTCATTTTAGTAATTTAATAATCTTCTCTACATGCAGAAAATCTATTTTTGAGATGCACTGCAATGCTGTAATAGATTGGTTGCTTTGAATCAATAACTGACTSGAGAGTGTTACTGTAAACAAACAGAATTGCCTGCACTGAAACAATGGTGGTGCAGTTTGGCACAATTTGTGRTGCAATTTATGTACAGCTTGTGAATCATAAAAAATATTTGGAAAATGCTGTTTTCTTACTGATTTCACCAAAATAAGTCAACATGAATGGCATTCTCTGTCCCACACTGGATTCTTCATAATACCTTTGAAACTGGTGTAGACAAACACCAACCCAATTTCCAACAGTTTATGAGTGAGATGTGGCATTTCCTGTCTGTCTGCAAACTGTGGCTTCYTCAGCACACTTCACCCATTCTCAGRATGCTCACAGTGGTCGTAGCCCTCTCCCAGAAAGCGGGAATAATTCACACATGTCTTGTGGGTTTCTTGTCCTCCCATCCAAACTTCAGACCTCCTGGGGCACATTGAGGTTCTCACTGCCCATCCCTTGGATTTTCTGCTGGCAAAACCAGGCACACCAAGAAATCCTACAGTACTAGTACAGATATTATCCTAAAACTACTCCTTTTCTGTCCTGTCTGAGAAGTAATCATAAGTGTGGAATTGCATTGCAATGGCAGGACATGGTAACCTGAGTTTTCCTGCTGATGCTTTAACTCCTAATAGTATGGTCGTGCTCAAATATTTACTCAGGATTATGAGGTTTAGCACAACAGTGGAAACACAGCTGCAAGAAATTAGTTTTTCCKTCCCTCTAATTTAGCGAGGGGGAAAATTTATTGATATTTCTTCTCACTCATTCCTTGATATATGCACTGATCTATTGAAAAAGACTACAAGCATTTTTTAAAAAAATCTGCCTGCCTAGCAAGTATATGTAGGKGGCTGTCACATGTCATGTCCCTTTTCCCCAGGGGATGTTTCTACCAGGTGACAGCTTCCAGCAAAGGGCTTATCTGCTTCAGCTTCCCCCGAGTAAATTCATTTTTTCCAAAGGTCCCAGAACAGGGAAATCCAGTCCCACACAGATCTGCACAGAGAAGATATACATACTACACACAAGAGGACCACCAGCATGCATTAGGCAAGCATTAAAAAGGACTTTTCTCCCTTCAAAGCATTTAAGTGGGGGAGGCTGCAACAGATTTTTTTTTCCCTTAATCACATCACTGAGAAAAGGTGGTGAGCTTAAAGGGTTATTTCTGAAACCTGTTGCAGCTAGTACAGCAAGCTGGCATCTCACATCTTATTTCACAGATGTACACCTGAATAACAATAGCAATCAGGGGAAAAATTCAGCAAAATGGACTGGTAAAATCAGTTTCGTTTCAGACATGGAAATGGAAGCTGTGCATCTGTGCAGGCAGATAAAGCCTTTTGACTACAGCTAGATACGGGCTGGACCCAAGGAGCCACGCATCCATAAGCTGGAAACAGTAAACGCCAGCAATACTCAACCATTTTGAACATGCTATAAGCAGAAGATGTGCWTATTTAATTCTGTGTTTGCATATGCTTTGATGCAATATCAATATACCAGATCCAAAATTAGAAAATAATTTTACTTACATAATTATTTTTACTCAYCTATGTTTTTTTAATCCTCCTACACCCACTGTTCTATTTTTCCTTTATGCCATCTTCATTCTACAGTAATTTTTTTCCTTTAGATTATCAACATCTCATTCGCCACCCCCCCCAAAAAAAAATCCCAAATCAAAACACCCAAAATAAACCCAAACTGCTTACTAGATATATTAATTATGTTCTGATTAAATTTATTCATGTCAGCCTGTGTATCTAATTCTGTAAACCTTAAACTTGATCCAGCAAAGCACTTTAGTGCATGAAGTCAATTCATTGCTTAGAGGTAGAAATAAGTCTTAAGTGCATGTTACTGTGGGGGCCTGAGGAGGAAAGGACAATTTGTGACAGTAAGTGCTTTTTAAATCATCCCTACACAGAAAAGCCTATCAGTGTCACATTTTCAGGCTGACTGTTCTATGGAGATCAAGGAATGACTTCAGCATCCATTTAAATTCACTTCTAGAAACTGCGTCTCACAGACCAGCAGAGGGCTTTGTCTGCAGTCCTGAGCACTTGNACAGAATATTCTGAGTTGGCAGGAACCCACAAAGATCTTCAAAATCCAACTCCAGACCCCACACAGAAAAGCCACAAGAATCACAAATACAAAATTTTAGAATATTGATGCTATCACAATGCTGAAGTATTAATGGTGAGCAGTGAACTAAGYGAAAATCCATTCCTAGGTCTTGCATGTAACATCTACTACTACAGAGTAACATGGGGCTTTCCACACTGGTTATAAAATGCATACAAAATGCTTTCCAGAGGGGTGAGGAATTAGGTCTCAAGAGCAGATTGCTCTTTCATATTGACTGTAGTTTCTACTGTATTTGAACAAGGCTGATAATAAACAAAAACTCCAATTACAAATAATATTACAATAAACAGCAGGGAAGATCTCAGCTTTCATATCTTTCTTTCATCTAGCAGYATTCTTTTATTGCACATATAAATCACGTTTGAAATCCCCTAGCACCAGGTTTATTCACTTTCCTTGCCCATTTTTTTWWWAATAAATAAATAAGCAGAAGTACCAAATTTCTGCTCAGAACATTAAATAAGTAAAATCTGGTATCCACATGTGACACAGCAAAAACATACTGAACTGTTCTAGCTTTGAGCACCCAAAWGAATGGGTAACTCCTTTGCACCTGCAAGTACCTGCTCCTCAGCAGAAGAGATTAAAAACAACTGCATGTTCCAACTTTATAAGGCATCCTTAAGGCTAAAATTATAGATGTTTTTAAAGCCTGAGAGGTAGGTTACTGGGGTCCCTTGCTGTGTATTGATTAAGAAATAAATGGGATCGTTGACTTGTTAGAAAAGTATCATGAGGAGAAGTAGTCTCGTGGAATTTCAGGAAATCAATTTCATGTTAAAACCAATTTCTTTTTTTTATATGAAGAGGACGATGTCAAGGTCTAGATCAAATGGTCTGAGGACATGATGAGGAATTACAAACTCCAGAGTTCAGACTCAAGGCTGATAATGAGCCAGGCTATGGACATAAACCAGAATATTAGTATGTTTTTAAACAGGGAATACAAGCCCATTCTTTCACTGCTGCTCTATGAGAGTAGCTGAAGTAGCCTAACTCAGTCAGAAGATGGTTGGAGCTTTGCTGTTAACTTAAACTGGAGCGAAACTGCGAATCTGCAATCGCACAGATTGTATTTTAAATGTGAAGATTGCAAGAATCTTTGAGGACACAGGAAAGTATTGGTTTTGCTGCATTTTCCTTTTCATAACAAGCTTTATGCTAGATAAACATAGAAAACATACAAGTTCCCTTTTTTTTTTTTTTTT
>NW_026623596.1:267514-272455 GCF_030028575.1 Malurus melanocephalus
GACCAAAGTCTCAATAGCATTTTTAAAACCAATGGTGCGAGTAGTCCTTATCCATAAGGAAAAGAATAGTTTTAAGCATTCTGAAGGTAAAATTTCCAACAGGAAAAAGTAAAATRTTTTAGTCTTTAGATGGAATGTTTATGTTATAATGAATCTTTTCTAATGTCACTCAATCCTTCTTTGCCTACACCAATATACAAATAGCTTCTTCCACAAGATAAATTAAATAGCTTTGGGCTTGAATATGCCTAAGGCTCACCATGAGTGCTGCTAGAAAAAGCAGTAGCACTATCAATAATATGTTTTTAGCACAAAACACACATCAGTCACCCTCTGATTCTAATTTCTCAGTTTGAAGATTTCATGCATTGGACAGATACTTCTCTTAGGTAAGTGCTTGTGTTCAAATGCCAGATAGCTTTACATAGCAGTGTATCAATTATTCCCCAAAGAGTGATTTCTGTTGAGATTTACACTRCAATTACTAACCATTTTCAAGTAGAGGGACAGATTTAACTTACTAATTCTGCCTAGGACAGGGTGAGGAATGTATAATGAAAGTATAAGTCTTGAGTTGTGCCAGGGCTGGTGCCATTCTTTGGGTAAGGCAGAACTGGCTGCCACATTCCCCATGATTTCCTCAGGTTACAGGRAACAGCCAGAGACATTGCAATCTGCTCCCCAAACACAACAGAGGCCACCACAGCTATTCTGTCCTTAGAATCATAACACGATATACTCATTTAGTATAGTGCTACACTGTCCTTTCAATTTCCAGTTTTACTGATGTTTCAACCAAACCCTCACATGATCTAAGACTATTACTTTTATATATCATATTATTACRCTTCATACTTACAGAACAAAATCTAAAACATCTTCCATAATTTCGAGATATAAAACATAAATTATCACTTCAMAAAAGTCTTCTGCATTAAGACTATCCTTAGGTCCAAGTCTTTCCAATATGAAAAATTCTAGTTGCTCTCTCTTTTTCCTCAGGCCTTATTTATGAATAGCTGGGTTGTTTTGGGGTTTTTTGTTGTTTGGTTTTTGTTTTTTTTGGTTTTTTTTTTTCCATTGGATTCTTGTTAATTGCTTCAAAGCTTCTTAGAAATTCAAATTCCAAGAAGAAATTCCATTTCCTAAACTAGAGACTCTAGGATGAAGATAGTTGCTCCACATCTAGTAGTCTGTACTAATGAGAAATCTCTATTTAACATCTCACCAGAAACAGGTATGACAAGAGTTGTTTCTTTTAATTTGGCTTTGTTGTTTGATTTGGATTTGGGCTTTTTCTTTTATTACTTTAAATATTTTTAAACATTACTGTCCTAGATGCTGGTAGATATCTTCTATTGAATTAACTGAATATGTTCTATTTCAAAATTGTATTGTTTTTTCACTTCACAATGTAACTGAGAATCCTAATTGAGAGCATCATCTTTTTCCCCCGAGTTCTTCTTTCTTCAGGGCTTAGATTCTTGTTTGTTTTTTTTTTTTTTTTTYTTAGTATAAGGGGACTTTTTCTAGGGAAGGGGCAAAAATTTGGGAACGTAACATATATTGATCATAAAGTAAATGACCCACTATAAACATCAACTTGCCATTAACTTTGGAAGGTTTACATGCATTTTGAAAATATTTCCTAATAATTTTACAAGTACCATTTCCTCYTTTCATTTGTAAAATGCTACTTTTTGGAGTTAAATATTTTAATTRTTTTTAATAAYTMATTGCAAAGTYCATATGAGATTTTAAGTTAGGCAATGAYAACTAGATATTCCATCTGGAACATTTTAAATGTATTTTAGCAAAACAAGGTATAATTGTTCATATAAAATGACTTGCAGMATTTTTTATTAATATTCAAAACTGTTTTTCATGTATAAGGATAACTGATTCTTAGCTTCTCTATTTATTTTCAAAATTTTTTCTCACAAAGCATGTAAGTTGTAACTATCATGACAATAAATTTTATTTCAAAAAAAAATATTTTAAAATAAACTTTAAAAGTTTAAAGCAATATTTCCTATCCATTTGGCCAAATCATATCTGAGCAAACTTTTCTAATGTCTTAATATTACTCCTGTTATCTCAGAACCTGCAATATATTATGCAGTTAATCATGAGCATAAACCAGCCTTATTTTTATGGAAAAAAAAAGGAGTAGGTTAGGTTCACTGGAAAAGCAGYAAGGCAGGAGCCAAACATTCACCTGAAGAGAGAATTTGTCATGACCGAACAAAATGCTGACAGTAAAATATATGAACATGATAAAGAAATGGGCAGGATTTTTGTCACTGGGATGTATGGTCATAACATTTCCTTGACATTCTGTTCTCAGCTATTTCCACAAACGGTAACTAGATGAAGTAATCACAGGGAAAAATCTCTTGAACAATGAGAGAATTAAAGTTTTATTTTATTTTGTTTTGATTTCCTGTGATTTTATTTTCTACTGACCTTCCACTTTGCCTAAGCTTCCATTTTCTCCAAGATGTATGGATTCATTAGTGCAGAAGCAGATAATGCACTTCTAAAACACAGCTTCCTGAGTCTGCACTACCTTCCTAAGTTCCTCACTCTACATAAACTCATCACAAGTGGAAAATCTGCCCTACTGGCAAGAAGCCCCTWTAGACAGTGGCTGCATGCAGCCCACAGGATGTAATTCTGTCAAACAGCTATTAATAACATAGCAACATAAATTTCTGGACTTTAACTATGTACTGCCTTGGGAATAATCTTGTGGCTCTGGGTTGTCCTGCAGATAGGCTCAGGTAGTCCATCTATTCATCTGCTCAGGTGAGGTTTGTGTATCATGTGTGTATTCTGAAGCAGTTTGCAGACCTTTAAGGATAAATGTCCCGCAGACCGAAAATCCTTATTTCTAATTTGCAAGATCCGAACTGTCTTTGATTAATTTGGTCCTTAACATGTTAGGCAAGCTTGCCAGGAGCCTAAAGCCACCCTTTACTGGTCTTTTACCAGTCCATATTAAGTACAAAACAATTAGGATTATCAGTATTTTTGAAAGTAGAATACAGAATTCCTTCTGAATACAGCAGGAGATACTGGAAGAGGCAACAGAGCAAAGGCAAAATTTCACCTTTTGGCTGTTCTTGAGCAAGCAGAAAAAACATGAGATAAAGTAAAATAAAAGAGGAGAAACTCCGGACTTCTTTCTGTCTGTTAGGAGTAGTACATACATTAGAGGAGACAGACTAGCAACAGAAGTCTTCTGCAGCCCCAGATGATCTGATTTACTGCCCACAGAAAGTCAAATATAATCAGCTACTTCGTTTTTGAGAAACAGTTCTTAGGCAGTCCTCTGTGCTTGCAGAAGTATCATTAGAAAGCCAGTAATTATCATAATCCTAGAAATCTGCTTAAAGCTCAGGTGGTCTATGGGAAAAATTTTCTGCTGTGATCTGGCTGATGTCTATGGAAGTTGTGAGGGAAAACACTACCATTAGGTGCTGTGACATTTAAGACAAAGTTTTTGTTTTATTAAAAGTTTGATGAATCTTGGTTCTTTCTGAATCTGGCAATTTTCTTGAGGAAGACCAAAAGTCACAAAAGTGGTCACAAGCATCTAATCTGTASTTAATTTAGCTCAATGAGGGAAGAATATAATTAGCAAGATGGTAKAAAAGAAGATCTTAAAATCCTGCAGTCAAACCTTTAAGAAAATTATGTTCTTTCAAACACTCATATGATTCAGCCCTGTATTCAAAATGGCTTTGTACTCATCTTTCATGTTGGAGAGTTAAGAAAGGGAGAAAACAGATCTCAGGATTATTACACCACCAGGTCAATCCCAACTGCTCCACATACAAGAAACACAATGGTGATTGGTCTTAAGCTGCTCTTGCTATATCTATAGCCAAGTGATTGGTCAAAAGGGAAAAAGATTTTGTAAGCATGATTTAATTTAATGCTCTAAACACGCTTTTCCACCACACCCAACAGGTGACCTCCTGGCCTTAGTGACAATATTGGCATCAGTTTCCTGACAGTGGTCTGAAACCAGTTCCCTGAAGCATATCTCACCTTCTCCTGCAGGACTGCTGCCATATTTGCAGACCAGTGCTAGGAAAAATGACTACCAGCCAAGAAAGGGCAGTGGATTTCAAGAGCTGTGCAGGATAACTCCATTAGAATAGGTTTTCCGGGATACTCATAGTGTTTACTATCATGCTTCCACAATTTACAATGTAATACACTTCAATAATATAATAATCCTGTAACAACCATCTGATAGCAGATCAATCAAGTTTCATATTGGGAGAAATGCTGAATAACTATTGCTCCTATTCACATTTTACTGTTCTCTCAATCTCTCCCAAGGRAAGATGCTCTTACATTGAACCTGTTAACAGCTGATGAACTARACAAGGTTCAATTGTAATATACGAAATACTCAACAATTTCAATGTGTGTATGAAATGTACATGCATGAAGGACTTGTAACGATGCCAGTTGCCAAAAGAGATTCTCTCCCCCAAAATCCCAACACACCAAATAAAGAATGCTTTGCATTCATACTCAAAATKCATCCACAGTACTTCAACTCCCGACAGCATTTTCAAGAGTTTTCACRAACTTACACTGGCACTTGACAACAAATTGTAAAATTTGTAGTAGCTTCCTTGTCAACATGATRCAATTAAACATTTATAGAACAATCTACAACAGAAATGTGTTTACCTCCTAATTTTGTGGTTATTTGAAAGAAGCCTAAAGAAGCTTKGTGTTTCTGAAGTTGTACCAAAACTTCACTCTTATTTCATTACAGCAGAACCTTTCAATTCTGGTACAAAATACAAGAATTGACAAGCTTCCTTTTGGGATGTTCTTCCAACATCTAATAACTAACTAACATGTACATGTACAAAAAACAAACTAAGGGGAAAAAACAAACAAACAAACAAAAAA
>NW_026623596.1:272507-325550 GCF_030028575.1 Malurus melanocephalus
ACAAACCCCCTCCCAAACCCAAACCACCAAGCAAAAAAATTCTAAAACAACCAAAACACAACAAACTGAGAATAATTTCTTGAATAAGCAGAACTATGCATAGCAATGAGGACCATTATTTTCATGCACAAACAGTGGAAAAACTGAGCACAGAGGAATTCAGTTGAGAAAATAGGCTTATGGGAAAACTAATCTTCAATTATTTTCAGTTTTCTGCATGGAAAATACTGTTTGTAATAACATTATTAGTCAACAAGTGAAAGTTGACCTAGGACTTGTCTTGAGGCTTTCAGATAGCAAGGATTCCACGAACCCAGATGAATTCCTCCCAGATGAATACCCAGATGAAGAAACATCATTAGCTATCAGCTGCACTGTTGATGGTGAGTGCAGAGGCTCTGATCCTTTCCAAAATTGTCCAGGGCAATAAAGGGCAGTAAAAACCTGAATTAGGACAAAGCTCTGTTGCAGCTGGAAGTGGAATTAGAGTACAAGTAAAAAACAGCAGAAAAAGAGGACAAAGGAGCATCCCTGTGTTTGATGGTCACCTTGTTGACGATAAAAATGAGTGTTTTAATATAAGTAATGGTATATGACTCTGTGAGAAGCCTAGATCTGCCTTCAGGCATTCCTGGACTCCCAAAATCTGCTCCATACACGGAACTGATAAGCTTGCTGTTTTAGCCATTCCCTTCTGCTCCAATTCTTGAGCTGGCAGGAGCATTTCCTAAACAGCCTCAATCAATATACTTAGTTTCTCAGAACTAGCAAAATATCTGGGCTCTCTGGAGAAATTTGCTAAAGTTTCGTTGTGCCTCACAGGAGCAGAGACCATTAACTTGGTTGAATAATACCAAATTACTTGCAAAATCCCTTTGATACAAGACACTGCCCTCAAGGGAAAACTTCAAAACCCATTTGAATTATGAATGGAGATGGATTCCAATACATGCCTGTGCAGAGAACAAAGCCAATTTTATTTGTTAAATATTTTAACCAAATAAGAAATAACTTGCCATTCTGCAATTATTAGGATTTTATCTCATAATTTCTTTTCAACTGACATGGAAAATGCAAATAACCACCCCCTGCCTGGCACTCGTATATTGCTTTGTTCATATGCTTGAAAYAAAGGCACATCAAGAGACCACCACTGTACTGCACAGCACATTTATTTTCCTTACTATGGTTTACAAGCCTATTTGGTGCATTTATCATATGAAATTAGCCTTTTGCAAAGACACCCTAACAGATTTATCAGAATTCTTTTATGGGGCTTTATTCCAGCCCCTGCAAAAGTCTGATATTTACCRGTGCTTAGTGACATTTTACCTTGTTTACATAGAAAGCTTGTGACTGGAATAAAATTTCTCCTCCTTTTTCAACTTGCTCCACCCTCCAAGGTTTTTTTTTGGGGAAAGAAAAGGGGGACCTGGTTCAAGCAACTGGTCTACTACCACGCTAACAACATTCCCTGTTCTTTCCAACTGAGAGAAAAAGCCTGTTATAGGCAGGAAACTTCCAGCTGTTGCTGGTGGTAGTTCTGGTGATCAGAAACAGGAAAGATAAATCTTCTCAGTTTCCTAAGGCTGTGAATTGTTCATTGGGGAGAAAAACAGATAGAGCTACAAAAGAGATTCATCAGAACTACTGGAATCATACCACAACCAATAGTTTTATTTCACACTTGAAATCCTCAGCCATTAATAAGTAACTCCCCATTTTAATCCTATTTGTTCTTCATAATKTCCTGTCATTTTCATACAGAATCAGAACCCCTGCTGGGCAACAGCTATAAATGTATACAAAAAAAAACCCTCTCAGAATGAGTGAATTTGAATTGCTTCCTCAATAAATTAATTTGAAAGGAGTGGGAACACTTGTATWAGCAAACCTTCACCATCGTAACTTGGTGGTTCACAATTAACTTCCAAGGCAAACTGATCTAAACTGTGCAGTTATTTTCATAGAAATTTGTTATGAGACAGATGTTTGTACTGCCCTAGGTGTCACCTTCTCAAGTATTTCCTCTGTGTTGCTGTAAAAGAGTTCCATAATCCTCTAGTACAATAGATATGTTTACGTGACAAAGGAGAGGCAGCATCTTTCAGCTACTTGAGCAACCAATTTTTCTGTTTTCTAATTGCATTGAGCTTTCCACCTCACCAAAGTCTCCATGTAGCCATGCCACCAATATTCACTGTTCTAGATTTAATCCAGTTTCTCTGCACCTAAATGCTCAAGTTATTTACAGTGAAAGTCAGTCTCTATGAAATCCCAAACTTAATGARCAAATCAAGCTTTAACAGGAATACAGATTTATTTTATTATTTTAAACAGAATCATAAACTTATTAGGCCAAATGGAAACAGGAAAGATAATGTAAACTGTTAAAACCTGAGTGACAAAGGGTTAAGCTCAACTTAAGTGTGTTCAGCTGTGTACAGTTAATATATATCTCCACTGTATTTTAACCATTGATAAGGTAGTGATTAACTTTGTGATTCTCTTAATTAAGTTCCATTCATTTAGAGTAGCACTGAATAATATTTATCTTCACTACAAGCAACAGATGATAACAAACATTTTAATGCACTTGRCAATATCTGCAAGGTTTAAGTCTGCTGCCCCTGCCTGCCTTCTTCTCCTGCTCCCCCAGCGTTTAACACAGTGTGTGAGGTGTTGCTGCTGGTAAGGCCAGAATGCAAAGTTTATATTTTCCAAATGGTCAACTGGCTTATAAAATACTAATCAAGCCAAAAATGGACACATAAAATACAAAGTTCCAGGGAACCAGCCATGAACAGCAGACCTGAAGGTACATTAAATCTGGCATTGTCAGAGCCAATGTAAATACAGCAAGAGTTTATAGAAGATCTGTGAAGGATTTGGAGACAAGATCTGTGAAGGATTCAGAGACATCGATTTACTAGATTTCTTTAAATAAAGATTGGCATAAAGAAKTGATAAAATATTCTGTTTAAATGACAGAAGTCTTTGGGCTGTTATCACTACACATACACTGCACGGGSTGTGTTGACTATTGCCTGAGCTCAAGTTAAAACCATCAAATATTTCTGAAAGATCATGCTTGTGCTCACAAACAGGCTTTCACGTGATAGCTGATTCACAATACTGAAGTGGAGGTCAGCACAATCTCTCTCATTACTCTGGAGAAAAATGGGAATTTCACACCCATAGAAACAGAATGAGAATTTCCAGCTGTGTTGAAATCCAGTCAGGCACTGCATAGCTATTAAGACGCATTACCGAGTAACATTTCTGACAGAAATTGTAGAAAAACTGCCATTAAGGTTACAGATCATATGTTCTAGTGAAAACAGTCAATAAGTAAAGATATTTAGGAGAAATTTCTTCAAAAAGCTATTAATTAACATCACAATTCCTTCAGTGAAGCCACAAAAATGCAAAACATGTCAATATAAAAGACTGACAAAAAAAAAAAAAAAACAAAACATGGTTTTAGATGCGAATTTCTGTTTGCTTATCTGCTCATTTGTTTTCGAAGGGAAATTGCTTAAAAGAGCAGGAAAGTTTTCTGTTCTGCATTTCTATAGCAGGTAGCCCTGAAACTGTTGTTTCTGGTTTCATTATAATACCACTCATGTTAATGGATTAAGGTCATTGTACTCACATTCTTAATGAGTAACAGTAAACAAGTTTTGACACGAGGCAAATCAGCTACCTCATTTTTTATCAAGTTAGATTGGCAATTGARATGTTTGGCACTTTGAGCTAATCTACCTTTTTCATTGAAAGTGAAAAAAAAGGAACATTTTCTCTTTGAGAAAAAAATCCATAGTCCTGAGATGCTGACATAGAAAAGCATTAAAAACAAGCAAACTGAAAGTTTCAACAGAAATAAGAAAAGCAGCATATCTCAATGTTAAAATTTTCTCCCTGTTTTCATCTGTCTCCATAGAAAGACCAACTTATGTATGATGATATCCCACAGGCTTTGGTTTCTTCCACTRCTTTTCCAAGTCTCCCAATCATTTCTATTATGAAGGAAAAACACTTGAAAACCATGTCCGAAATATCCTACTTGAGGCCAGGTAACTCTGGTATTTCTGCTTATGCTCCCAGTCAAGCATTTGACCACAAGACTGGGACGACAGGGAGTCCAGAGTAAAACAGGAGAGAACCTATTTGTTAACTGGATTCTCAAATCTAGTGAAAGAAAAAACCTGTATTTTAGAAAGTAATCTCTGYTTTTCTACTATGTATTTCAGTAAGTGGGCTGCAACTTTCTCATGTTACAGAAACTGTAAGTCCATATGGGAGGAAAGTTATTTTCCCAAGTGAGGGGGACTGCTGGTTAACTGCATTGTTTCTGTTCATATAACATAGCTGTTATCGCGTAATCCCACCGTCATTTGTGACTCTACCTTCTATTCCCTCTTTTAGTCACTGATTATGACAAAAATGCAATTTGCAGGTGCTAAAAGCACATTTCTCTAAAATACATGACATCAATTTACTTAGCTGTCTCAAAAAAAAAGGATGACTAATATTAAACACAATAACTCAGTTAAGCAAAAAACTCAAATGTGAACACAAATCTACTTTATCATTGTTGAAAAATGTAAATGGAGGATTAGCTATTTATGTTGCTTGTTAAAGCGGAAGCAATCATGAAATTTATTTTGACAGATAATTGAAGAGTAAAAATTTTCCAGTAGATTATTAACACAGCTATCGTTACATGAACTAGGACAGAACCAAACTGAGATCTTAAAAAGGTGACTTAATTCATGATAAATATCATATGGACCATCAGGAAATGTTTTGACTGCCAAACAAATAGATGTTTTCCTATCATTAGCCCCCAAATGCAGTACTGATATTTTGTGCAAACAGTCTGAGAGATGATTCTGAAATAATAACACTTTATTTCTAAAGCACAGGTTAATGTGAACTGACCTGGGTATGTACACTGATCAGTTTGATAARGTTCGGTCTACAAAAATAAGTATTACTCTTCTGTATATGCTATGCTGGAAGCTTTGAAATAATCCAAAAACCTTCTGTTCAACATTTACAYAAGCCAGTTGGGCTCCAAGCTGGACTTAAGTTGCAGTAAACAGATCAGGCTGAGATGATAACTTCCTGCTGAGTCAAGGAGTCAGGAACAAGTAAAGCTACTAATATGTTCCTAAAAGGTTGGCAGTAAGTCTGGAAACTACTGTCATCTGGCTTCAGTTTCCTCACAGCAGATTGAATGAATAGAAATGGCAGTGACTCTCTAAGACCACTTTGACTCTGCTTTATCAGAAAGGCATCTCAAATTGACTGCGGTTTTAATCTGCTCTGACAYAAAATTTTTGTAATTGTTTTTACATAGATAACATGGGGATTTGGTGGAAGTTAAGAGTTCCTCAAGTTCTCTCAAATAAGTGAGACTAATGTGTAGCATCTTTTCTAATTGAGTCAAACATCCTCCAGTTGTGCTGCAATTGATGAGCTGTCCTTTCTAGTCTAAGTTGCATCAATTTGTTAAATCTGTCTTCAGTAGTACATGAGCAGATTTGCTGTGTTTTCCCCCTCTTGCTGTATTTTTTTTTTTTTTTTTTGATATACATGAGGTTATGTAATCAAATTAATTTGTACTTTGAATTTTTTCGATTTTGTGTAAGATTCAAATGGTTTTTTTTCTTTTTTTTTTTTTTTTTTTTTTTTTTTTGATAGAAAGAACCTTCTAGTCATTGGTATGACCTTTCCAGAATATTAATTTTGACACAAATATTGCCTATGTTGGTTCTGAGGTTTGTCCAACATGAATGACTGCAGAAGTAACAACACAGGCCATAAAACATGACAAAGCAATAAACTCCATGGGGAGGTATTAGACATGGAACAAAATCTTTCCCTTAAGTGAAAGAAAGATCTTYCTTTTTTAAAGATTAATGTCAGATTCTCTCTTCAATAGCCAGTCCTGTACAGAATGCTTAATCTCACTTTCAGGTTCAACATGACTCCCATAAATCAAATTCAATCAGTGAGTGTTAGYGAAAATATTTTGTAGTATAGTCTATGCCTTTAGTTGCTGATTTGCAACATTTGTATGGATAGGTCAGAAAAAGCCTCAAAAAAATCCTTATTTCAATAAGAAAATATCTTGTCCTTGTAAATGGTCAATACCAACATATAAATTCTAAATGATAAATCTCACCAGCAGCTGTGTATTCCATCAGTGCATCCCTCAAGCAAGAATAATAAAATAGCTACTTCAAAACCTATCCTGTAACTAGAAGGTAATGATTACTCAGCATTAAAATCCCTAGTTCAGGTCTGTTCCCATAAAAGCCACAGTAAGTAGAAATTTCCAGTAATTCTTCTAGATTCTTCCTTCTGTTTATACTCTTATAATACTTAGGAATATTAAAACTTCTTATTAATATTAGACTTTTAACCCAACATCATTCTACACTCTTAATTAAACTTCTTGCCCTTCAGGCCAAAAAAAGGGGCCTTTACAATTAGTATTACCAGATCACGCAGTCTTTGCTCAGATCAAAGGGTTATTTCGGAAGCTTCATGTGGTTTCTGTGARCACAGCTTTAGAAATTTCTCCTTAAAGCTCCCCAATTTCTTCCCAAAGGCTATCACATGTCTGCAGAAGTTTAAATAAGCTTTCCCTGTCGAATAAGGGTTGTTAGCATTTCAATGACCTAATCTCAACAAACTCCTTTGTTTCCTTACTGAACGGCTGCTTTAGCTAATTTCTTTCAAAATAGATCTTGAATCTTTCATTCTTCTGTAATATTTGCAATTTATGTAGGACAATCGGGACTAAAATTATTACATAAAGGTCATAGTGCTTAGTGAAATAAGAGATAAAAGAGAAGATTCCATCTAATGCAACAAAACACAAGGCTCAGCTAAGAAATGTAATCCAAATCTGGATCCAAATAAATATTCTTATAAAYTTTATATCTAGTCCAATTACACAGTACAAACTTCTGTAGACTTATAATTCAACAGCAACTAGCTTCAAGTTAGGAAGTTARAGTATTTCATTACAAAAATAATTTAAAGTTGGAAATTCTGGTTATTTCAGGATATGCTTTAAAAGAGATGCTTTCCAATTTAATATAACCTATGTTTTATATTTGTTTTCCAGTAAAAAAACAGTGAACTCTAAAACTGGGAGATATAAATGGAGAATTAATCCAGGACAGCTCAAGACTTTAAAGGAATGCTTCTACAGTTACTAGGATTGTTATGTGTGCATGCAGATGTATAATGCTTTCTTCAAAACTCTATTTAACTTCTGCAAGATCCCCTTTAGGTCTACAGAGGTTTTCCTTTGTTTTCTTCTATTTACTAATATAATACCATAAGAATCTCATGAAATACCACATCTGAAGTCAAGGCAGGTTTTTTTTTTTTTTTTTTTTTTTTTTTTCATTCAAAGTCTGCTGGCCAAGTTTGACTTCATATCAATATTGATTTAATACCAGTAATAGCCATATTGAGCACATAGTACATGCAGCAAACCTCACTGTCCTCCCTGCTCCCTCCCACAGCATCAGTAAAGGCTCATTTTATGAAGATTACAGTGTAAATCTCTGGAAGTCATTTTTCAGGCCAATTATTCTGCTGGTAAAATGGGTTTTCTGAGTAGGACTGTTTGATGTATTCTGGCAGTGATCTCTTAGTTCATTTATTGTATAAAAGGTCTATCTAAAGGACATCAAGATAACCCTGCCAAACAACTCCCACACACTACATCTTTCTCAGTTTAAGATGACTAAAAGGCAGCACTTCCACAAACTAGTGTTAAAAAGCACAGAGTGAAAGTGCTTTTACATTAGTAACATCTAAAGAGGGGGTAAAAACCAGACATGAAAGGCTTGCTTTTGGGGTGAGAGGAGGRAACAGGCTGCAGGTATAGATGTATTTTTCCACAGTGCTTAGTAGTTATGTTACCTCTAATTTGATTAACAGAAATGGACYTGAATTTGGCAGCCTTGTGGAGATATTGATAGGGATAGTGTCAATAGTGGCATTTAGCAATGTACAGATCTATTTCAAACAATGACTCCAATGATCAGATAACTTCAGAGAGACAAGAGTAAAATGAGAGGATGTGCAACATGCACATTTCATTATCAGTGATAAAACATGAAATCTGACTCTTAACATAATGATTTTGCTATTGCTGTACTTGCATCATTTTGTTTTCCTCATGACTTGCATTTCATTATATCAAAAATAATTTCATTTTTAGCTGAGTTGTCTTCAGTCAAGCATTGTGAAGTGGTCTGTTCTACTCCTGTATCACTTTCCTACAGTTTTTGTTATTGATGCAGGTTCTGCTGTCAGGGCTTTATAACCCAACCTATCCTCAACAAATGAAACAGTCCTATGCAAGGCTATATTTCCTTTGATTAAAAGAAGTGTTGGGGTTTACAGAGACAACACTCTCTGCAGGTTAAACTTCTCTGAAACGAACATTTCAAACTCTAATCTACACTGGTTCAGAATTCTGTGTAATGAGTGTACACAGATAATTAGTGTATTACAAAAGAACAAAACAAAACAAAACAAAACAAAACAGCATGCATAAGCCAAGAATGATGGTTCACAGTAATGACAATGACTCTAGTTAGAAGACTACATGAGACAAAATCATATCAAGTCTCAGTGTCCTGTCACCCAAAGACGTGGAAGGCAGACACCAATTTGTCATTAGAGAGAGAAAAAAATAGTAGGTAGGTTTATATGCTCAGCTAAAAAACATCCAGTTTGGGTTTGCTTAAGACTTTTTCAAACCTTTAGCACATTGAGACTGAATATTGAATTTTCCTTACCCTTTAAAGAATGTATGTGAGTAAAGTATGTCTACCCTTGTGAGCAGATGCACCGGGGCTGCCATGACTTGATCAGAGATTGGCTGACAGTGGGATGTGATAGAAGAATATCAGACATGTCCTGACTGGAGAAAACAGGCAGCTGCTACTCAAAATCCCTGTGACTACATTAATGCAGAAGCTGAGCCGATCTGTGGTCCAAGGGAAAACTGGCTGTGATTGCTGGATGGAGACAGGGAAGGGGGAGGCAACAGCAGACAATGAGGAGTGAAAGCAGCAGAGATTGATATGAAGAGCAGACTGGGAAATACAAATGATGCCTCTGTGTTTCTCACTCTCACAAAACTTGTGTTTATCACTAGGTGAAAAGGATATGAAGATTGCCAGCTTGTGCACCGAAAACTCCTGAAAGTTGCACTGTCCTTGTAACTTACTTTCTGCACTAGGCATTACTGTATGAACTGCAGTGAGTACCACAATATTATTTTTTCTGCATTACATTTGTTACACACTAGTCACTTAATGGCTTCCTGAGTGTTAACTCCCAGACTAATTTCTTGAATGGCACAAAAGATGCATAGTAAGCAATGCAAAAATTKCTGGAAGAAGGTAATGTCATGATTAAGGAAGATAAGTGCCACTCTGGGGACCAATAGACTGTTTCTACATGTAAAGCTGATTTCCAGTATAAAGTTGAAATTCATATTTGCATTCAAATATTCTTATTTGCATGTATCTCAAACTTCAGATCTCACAACTAAATTCTTACACAGTTTACAAAGAAATCCTAACAGAATAATGATTTTTTTTTAAGTGACAGACAAAAGTAAGCACCATTTCTTGCAAAAAAAAATTGAAAATATTACCTATTAAATATAGAAGGATTATGAAATATGTAGTATTTTTATAACGAATACTTGGTCCCTCTTTACAAACACTACATCACAAAACTGTATCGCCTATAATGTATTTCTAAAATCTTCTATAATACTTATAAAAGGATTTATTTACTTTTCATGACAACTTGTAGTTCTCTGGGCCCCAGCTTTCAACAATGAGCAAAGAGACAATGCTAACTAGCAAACTAATACCAGGAAACTCTTTATTACCAATAACATTAGACATTGTCTACTCATATAAAATATTAACTTTGTTGAACATCTGAAATATCTWTTAGATCTTGTTTACCCTACGACTGATCCTACACATCTTTCTTTTAAAAAGGTTACCAATATTTATTTTTCTTCCTCTCTGCCACATCAGGTTTTTAAACAGATCAATTTTTTTCATGCTAAACGATGCATCCTATTCAGCATTATAATGTCATTATTCAMAAAAAAATATACATTTTAAAATAAAATTTATAGCAAGAAAGAGTGACCCATTCAATTAACCCTTTAATCTATTATTATTTTCTTGCTTTAGCCTTTAAATGGTACAAGGTGAAAGGCTCATTCTCATTAGATACTGCATATTGTAGTCCCTACAACCACACTTTAGAGCAATGAAGGACCGATGGTTTCACAAACAAAACTATCACTACAAAACTGAAAAGTTAAATTTTTTTATTTGAAAGTATTTCATTACATTTGAATGTGGAAGGCAGGAGATACGGGGGGGGGAGGGGAAGTAGAAATATTCCCTTGTATTCAGGCAGGAGCACAAAAACACTAGAGTAAAATTGCTCACRATATTTTTTTTTTKTGTGTGTGTGTGTCCTCCTTTTCCTGGAAAAAAGGGTGTGTTTAAAAACTTCTGAAGGGTCAAAAAACCCCCAAAGTAACTGAAGGCTCTTCTCATCTTCTATGCAGAGAGAATACAGAAAAAAAAAAATGAGAAAAGTCAATGAAAATTTCCACAAGAAAATAATGTTGGCAGCAAGCTGAATCCATTACACTGTTCTCAGGCATATTACACCCAACATAATTTGTTTTGACAACAGGGAAGTGGGATCAAACTAGGRGAAAGAATAAGGGCAGATTTTATTCATAGAAGACTGTGGCCCTAGCATGTTTAAGARCAACACTGAAGAAAACAAAGCAAAACAAAAAGCCCAACCAAACCAAACAAGCAGGAGGTTAAGTACAGGCAGATGAAGAAATGGTGCCATTATGCAGATGCCTTGATCAGAAAGATCAAGTGAGCRTTGTTTACCTCTGATAGTTTTACCTTTCCTTGGTAGGTCAGGCATAGAGTTGGATGTTATTCAGAAGAGGAATTAATGAATTCCTCTTCACCATCTCTTCAGAGGGAGCAGTCTGCCCACTTCATCTCTGCTGCTTCCAAGGAGTGGGTCTGTGTTGACACTCACAGATCCTACAGTGTTGTACTTTACAGCAGCAGTGYATGCTGTGGGAAGATCAGTTTTTATTACCTTTATCAGTAGTCTGGTTGAYTTTAACCAGTTGCTTTGAATSACTTYRCATRTTTTTATRAATTACKAATAGGACAGAAATTGGGTGTTCCKTTAGCTAATGTATCTCTTCAGCTTTTTTCATCTACTTGTATGTATATAAATATATCTATATAAATATGGTAAGTCATTCCACAGAAATCGCAGTCTTCAGATAAACAGAAATTGTGTGCTCTAACTACAATATTAATGTTATATCCCTTATTCAGAGATTAGCAAGTCTTTAGATCTGATTTCAAAGACTAAGGTTTTTTAACCTTCAAGCTGTGATGAAAGTACTTAAATACTTTTAAATCACAATAATTTTGGATTTTACAGCTTTTACAGCTACAGTTCTAATGGGGGGGAGGGAAAGAGTCTGTGTCATTTTATTTAAAAAACCCAAATTTCTTCCTCTCCAATGCATAGTATGTCAAAGGATTTACCCCAGATATATCATTTCACCAGTTCTAATAAAAGAGCCAAAGATGCTAAGAATCAGCAGGTTATATATATATATATATATATATATATATCTTCTTTCATTCTCAAGATACTCCTCACACATATCAGGCAATCTAGAGATGGGAAAGATGTTGTATATGTGAGAGCTAGGAAGCCATGAAATAGATTTTTTTATGTCCTAAAACAAATTAAAAAGTCACCCTTGAATTGAAAATCTAGCTATAATATAAGCAGGATTCTAACACTTCTAGTGACAACCTATATCAGGATAAACYGTGATACAGAAGACCTGAAAAGGACAGAGACTTTGTTTTATCAGCTGYCATGTCTCGGCAGAAACTGTATTTTAGATCATTTATTGTTCAAAGGAATTCTATTTTGAAGTGACAGAATATCTCTAGACTGGAGCTACCTCCTTTGGGTCTTCATAAGTGAACTTATTTAAATTTAATMGTTTTCTATCAACCTAAGCCGGAAAATAATGATAGAATAATAAATCTGAAAGCCATTCAAACTAACATTCCTGTGAGTTACTTCATGCTAAACAACAAAAACAATGACAAAAGCACTCCACTAGTCACACACTTGAATGAAATATGGGGAAAAGATCTAATCAATAGGTTGCCCAGTAAGATAGTCAAAACCAAACTCTCATGATTGATCTATTCTATTCAGTGTTTTTTTTGGGGCTTTATGTGTATTTTTTTTTTATTCACAGAAAACATGGACATGCCAAAAAGCTCTTTTTGAAAAAAAAGCGCAGAAAGTACGAAAAGTGCAAAAAGAATTCAGCTTGAGATCTGTCATTAGCATCTGCTTTCATGCACCAGGAACTCTTCCTTTCCTGTTTATTTCTACTGATTAAATACTCAAGGTTGACCAGTTACCTTGCCCTTCTCTCTTCTTAAGCTAACAAATTTATTTCACTTTTTTTTTTTAAAACTGCACATAGTACAGATTTAGCTCTTTAGTGTCTGCAGAATTCTCATGGTCTTGTTGTCTAACATGGTACAATGCCRATGTATTTTCTTTTTTCCCCAAAAGACTGAGAGAATTTGACCTCTACTTTTATTATTTCAGTGTTAACTACATATCATCCTAGTCCCTCAGCTCTGCTGAAGAACCTCTGACCCAACTTTTTTATATCTTAAAAAAAAAAAAAGTATGAGTGTAATGTTTTCATAATCTCTAAGTCACAAAAACTTTACATCTGTGTTACAGTCACTCCCAATATGAATTCATTTTCTCTAAGGAAATTTAACAGCAGTGCCATGTCAGCCTCTTTGCCTTATTTTTCTAACCACTGGGACTTACTCRATTTATGAATATGAACTCTATTGCTTTGAAAAGGCTGCTTTAGATGGAGAGGTACATCTTGAGKATGTTTTTCCAATAGTACTCTTCCTCCTCTCCACCCTTTTTTCTGTCTCTCTGGCACTTTGGTAAAATCTGTCATGAATGAAGAAGGCTAGCTGGATCCAAATAGGAAAAGTGTGTGTACAAAACTGTATTTGCTTTCCAGTAAATCTATTATATGGACAATAAAGCTAATTAAAAAAAAAAAAAAAAGTAGTTTGAATCTATCGTCAGCTGGCACCAACTTTTTTTCATAACTTAGCACTGAAATACTATGATGAAGTATAGGGAACAAAGTCACACATCAGAGTCTGATCTCATTTTTTAAAATATTTTGAAAGAATGAAATAACTAAGGTCATGTACGTGACGAGCTGAAAAGAATATTTTTCCTCGTCATCCCTTTTGCAGTCAAAGTCAATGTTTTGAAAAGGATTTTGCCTTGCAAATSATTCAGTAAAAACAATTGGCTGGATTTGGAAGAGTTTGTTAGTCTTTCTAGAAATATACTCTTTCTAATTTTTTCAAAGTTACTTCCTCCTAGAATCTACTTAGTTTATAGTCTAAYCAAGAAAATAAACAAACTTCAGGAKAAKGGTGATTCATTGTATAAGCTTTCTTCTAGTATTTTCYGTGGCTGTACCTGAGACTAAGAAACCTATTATCCCTTATAGCTTTCTGATTTTCCAAAGTATTTTCAGAATACTACTCTGAAAAAACAGTTTGCAAAACAATTATTTTGACACTTCCTAAAATTTTGACAGTGCATCTAATCCTCCATACAGGGAAAAGCTCTTCCCGTCGGAAATCTTGTTAGGATGAATGCACAAACAAATGCTCAAGCACTTCCCTAATTTTAGCACTGGAAAACATGCTAATTAAAGGAAGCATTTAACAAAACCCAGCATCTAGCATAGCCAGTATTTAAAAACAAAAGTTATCATTGTTAGCTGGTCATGACTGGTAAGGATATCACCAAGCACACTCAAACTAGTTGATATTATAGCTGAGACAAGATTTTATAGCTGTAGCAGTCAAGACTTATTTTTCTGTTGTGGTATTTTGTGCTGAAGTTGGGAGGACTGGTTCCACACTAGGTTTTAAAGATCAATGTCAATGAGTTTGGCCAATAATTGCACAAATAAAAATCTGATTATAGCTTTGTAAGTTTCTATGATGTCAATTTAGGTAAATTCATGTACGCAAAAGCAGATAGACACATTTGAAAGACTAGAAACAAAGTAAGGCAAGTTTTCCTCTATTTGCCTACAGACATTAGAGTACACTATTAATTCACATCAGTGCTTTACATKACCAGTTATGTTTTATCTAACACTGATGTATTGTAATTCAGAAACCTATGCACTTTATTTTTTATTTTTATTCACATTACTAAARCAGATTTCATTAAAGATTAACTCATAATACACATGCATAATAAACTCACATGTAACTCACAATAAACACACACGTTATAAAAGATAGAGGGAAATACTATCACAAAAATAGCAACTATTTTAAAACAAATTAMGTTATATAAAAACAATTTTGAAAAATTCTGCCAAGACCACAGTCTGTACAATGATACAAAAGCAATGCCATTCGGGAAAGTGTTAAGGACATATTAACTTTCATTTTGCTTCATGCTTCCTATTAAGTCCAACAAGAATTAGGTTCCATCTAAAAGTTAAGGGCTTCTTTACATGCCTTTCTGAATAACATCTATGCCAATGAGCAATGTACTATTCCCTATCTTAAGGAATTTTAAAGTATTTTTTTAAAAAAAAAGTAAAAAAATACATGGCAGGAAGAAAATTTAATAAATAGCACATTGGGGTGTTTTGTCCAGAGTCTAACTTTTTTTTATATTTTTGATGTCAATTTACCATTCATGAAAAGTGTCAGATTAAGAACCCTTAGGCTGAAGTTATCTATAGAGCCACAGCCACATAGTGCATCAGCAGCAGCATTGTCAAATTTCCCCTTAAAATGAATTTTGCCTCTCAAGCTTTTCACAGTCTATACACTGCTAAAGAAAAGGGGGGGGGGGGGTTCTTCTTTTTACCTTTTTGTTTGTTTGTTTTTGTTTTTCATTCTATTTTTTCAATACCAGAAAAAGAATGGAAAGGGATTTTCATACAGAAAGAAGTCCATTTTTCAGCTTTAAGGGGGCTTCAAATCACATGTATTTGTGAACTTTTTTGGAATCTTGTTCGATCAGCAGTGCAATTTTGAAGTCAGGAAGCTGGCCTTAAATTGTCAGCGTCTCATTGTGCATTATCTCTTTTTTTTCTTTTTTTTTTTTTTGCAAAGCTAAGTCTCCAGTCTCCCCAGATAGTAATCACCAATTATCCAGGGAGAACCAGAAGCAAAAAAAATGCACAAGCCAAAAAATTTACATTGGAGTGAATGCTCCTTGATTCAACCATTACTTGTCCCCAGGCAATTAACTTCATCTTCACTGGGAAGTTAACACCTAATGAGTCAAGGGGCAAGTGGGAGAAAACCTTTCACAAGCTATGCTTTGTTCATACCACACCTCACAGGCAACAGAATTAGTACAGCAAAATGCCTTTGGTTCACCCAAATTGCCACAACATATCTTTCATGTACTAGCACAAATAAGAATATTCTGCCAAACACAAATCTTTATGGAATATTCAAAAAGAATATTATACAGAAAAATAAAGTATTGTCTATGACCATTTCCCACAGTAAGGATTTTAATAATTTCACTGCGCAGCTTTGTCAGCTTAAGAGTTCTCATGATAGAAGTACCTTTCTGTCAATTAATAATTAATTTAAAAGGGAATTAATCAATTAAGAACCCAACCCACTTTAAAAATCCATCAAATAAGCACCAGACTGAAGCAASACAGCTTTGTGCAGTTTCATTTTTGTCAGGGCTGAGCAAAAAAAACAAAAGCTGAGAACAATTCCTGCTTTACACCTTCCTAACATTCATCCTAGTTTTTTTATTATCTGTGGTATGGTACTGCACAAGGAATTTCAGTAAGGCCATTGCTMCTGTTTTCTAAATATTATACCAACACACTTGCACATACTCTCTGACCATGGAAACACAATATTAAACTTTTAGTTTTATTGCTTTAACTTCAACATTCGAAGTTAGGCACAGGAGTGTTTCATGGATCAGGACTTAAATAACCTTTCATATGCATTGTTAAAAAGCAAATGAAGATTTCTGGTGAAATCAGTGGGATTTGCTTTGAATTTAGAACTAATTATCTGAAGTTTCCTAATGTTTAGGGATTTTCTATGATGCATCTCACCACAGAAACTGAAGCCAGCTATAAATTACAAAGATAAATAAAAACTACATGCACCAAATACAGAATATTTTAGAGTTGATTTGCCTCTTCATTTCAACAGTTAGCAGTTTGGGTGACTCTTAGACATTTTCTGGAATTAAAAGAGTGTAAGGAATTTCTGCATGTTCTTTGGGTCATTTCCCTCACATTCTCTTTGAGCAACTTGTTCTTGAGTTTCATGGGGGAAAAACTAGGAAGAAACTAAGGCGGTTCTTGACAGACCCGTATTTTCAACAGTGTAACAAGAGAGCCACTTACAGATGTGTATTCATAGAATCACAGAATGGTTTGSGTTAGAAGGGACCCTAAAGWGCATCTAATTCTAATTCCCYTGCTGTGCACCTTCCATCAGASCAGGTTACTCAGAGCTTCATCCAACCTGGCCTTAAGCATATCCAAGGATTGGGTATCCACATCCTTTCAGGGCAGCCTGTTCAAGTCCCTCACCTCTCCCACAGTAAAGATTTTTTTTCCTAATATCTGATCTAAACCTTCTCTTTCCATTTAAGGCCATTCCCCCTAGTCCAGTCTCTACAGGCTCTTATAGAAGGTCCCTCTCCATCTTTCTTGCAGGTTCCTTCAGGTATTGAAAGGCTGCAGTTGGGTCACCCTGAAGCCTTTTTATTTTCCAGAGTGAACAAACCCTAATATTTTAGCCTTTCCTCAAAAAAAGRTATACTCCATCCTTCTAACCATCTTGGCGACCTCTTCTGGACTTGCTCCAGCAGGTCAGTGTTCTTCCTGTGCTGGGGACCCCAGAGCTRGATGCAGCACTGCAGGAGAGGTCTCACCAGAGCAGAGGGGCAGAATCCCTCACCCTGCTGCCCACACTGCTTTGGATGCAGCCCAGGACACATTTGGCTTTCTGGGATGAGAGTGCACATTGCTGGGTCATGTCCAGCCTCTCATCCATCAGCATCCCTAAACCCTTCTCCCCAGGGCTGTTCCTTCTCCCTGGGATCTCCCCAGATCTGTTAATTCCCCAGCCTGTGTCAAYAGCATTGGTTGCCCTGAGCCGGGTGTATGCATTATGTATGTCAAACACATTGCAGAAGTATTTTAACATAATACAATACAATGGCTAAGTATAAAGCAAGACTCATGTTTTCTTACTCTACATGTTCTAATTAAGGCAAGTCGAGTATATTTATCATKACTTGCTTGGGGCTGTTTTTAAAATCTGTGAAGATCACTGGAACTCCTATTTCTAATCATACTTTCATCAAATGAAACATTAGCTACGCTGTTCTAGTTAGACCTTTTATYCAATATACGATAAAAATTAAAAAGCAGTATCTATGAACGATAAAAGTGCCCAAAAGAAGACTTTTGGTCATAAGCTGCTCTTCTTCTATAATAAGTCTTATAAATTATTTGATATATTCATACACAGCAGCCAAACAAGAAGGCCGTCAAGCCACAAGGAAATCACTACAGTCCATTTTACTTGATCACATTCAAGAGTCTTAATCCAGACATTCAGAAGTGTTTTGAGAGAGAACCTGTAAAAATTTATAATCTTTGAATATTCAGCTCTGGTTCTATCATCTAAGCATGTGTTCAGGTTCCTGGAGGGGATTAAGGCTGACCTAGATAACTATGGTAGGAGTTTTAAGAGACTATTGATGGCCTCAACAAAGACATGCCAGGCTAGATGTGATGCCATGGAGCCATGACTGTGACTATTGTCATAGCTGAGCTGATTAAGTGCACCATGGAGTCTTTTGGGCTGGCATAGGGACCTGTGCATTGTATTCATTGTGGGATGAGACTCTAAGGTATTTGAAAACCAAGCCATCTGAGAGCTAAAAAAAATAGATTTAGATGCCTGCCTCTGTTTAAAATTGGATGTTTTAACATAAACAGACAAGTAGTCCTCAGACTTAAACAAAAAAAAAAAAAAATTATTAGAAAATAATCCTTTAGAATGGAAATTCTCCAGCAGACTATATTGCCTACCTCTAATATGCTTAATATGTTATCCCAATTTTTTTTTAATGATCTGTGCAGAATCAAGGGAGGGCTGGCATGATGTCTGCCACCATATCAGGAGGAATTTTATCTTCTGTCTACTTGATACTCTGCAATAGATTAAAATATTTCTGCTTGTGCCTCTGGAGATAACCTAACACACGAAAAGAATCTTTCTCCGAATAACAGGAACAGCAGCTTAGATTGAAAATAATARCTTTCCATCTGATCAAATCAATTTCCAAATGCCAGCTTATTTTCCACTAAAAGATGTTATTTAAAGTTATAAGCAAACTCAAACCCCCATGTTTCTGCTGAAAATAATATAATTTTTTTTTTTCCTGCAAAAGCCATGTGATTTCAAAGATTCTAAACAAAAAAAAAAAGTTTTTAGATGGTCTTAGAGCCAGGATATAGCTTTATATGTAAAATACAGTATTAGAGACACATATATATCTATTTTTTTATGTTGGTTTTTTTTTTTGGTTTTTGGTTTTTTTTTTCAGAAAAGTCAGTAGTTTAACATTAATGTTTACCCCAGTTTGGTGTTAATCTTAGTATTCCAACATTTAAAAGGCTATCAGATCTTCTGACATTTTAATACAAATCCAGTCTGTGGCTGTGACAGCATTTGGCATAGATATATTTTGCTATGATATTTCAGATAACCCCAAGTATGTTTCTCTAAATGCATTAAAAAAATSTTCACAGTTTCTCTTAACAGATTCCACTGCAGAAGAGTAGATTAGGAAACAGGCTTCATCAGGATAGCACTGATGTTTATCTGCAACTTTCTTTTCTTCCAGATTTCTAAAAATCCCATTTCAGCTACTGCCTGAATTTATAAAGGTGTCCTATCAAAACTTTATTATATTTATTTGACATAATAGTGGAGACTATTACATGAGATCCATAAGACAGTTTAGGGTCACTACAGCAAAATAAATATTTTTATATTTTTCTCTATCCATACCCATTCAGTCAGGAACCCTCAATGTATAGGTCACTAATGTCCACCAAGGGCTGAGACAAATGGACTTGGGTGGGAGTTACGGTACCCTCAATACACCCATAAATGTGATATTGGCTATTACAAGCAAATGGAGCAATCTTTATAAGACAGAGCTATGGGAGACAGGGACTCAGAAACATCGCATCCCAGCAGGGTAAGGCATAATGAAATTAAAAAAAGTCACACGGGAGATTCCAGGAGAAAAATGAGATTTTTTTTCCACCTCTCTACCCTCATCATGGAATCAAAAAAAAAAAAAAAAAAAAAAAAAAAAAAAAAAGGAAAAGGTGTTTCTAGTAATAAAATACCTGGAGAATTGAAAGCCAGTGAATATGACACTAGTAACTTTGAGGCATTGTTAAGGAGACTGGAAGATACCAGACAAAAATCCTTCCAGATAAGATGAATCAGAGAGCCATCAGATAAAAAAAACAACATTCCCTAAAGACTTATAAACACTACCCAAAACTATTGCACTGATTAACATATCAAACCACTTTGTCATGTTTAAATAGGTTGGCACGGTATCTGACATTCTCGTAGCAGAAACAGCCAATGGCAGGTCACAGACCAGTCTAATCATATTTCATATTTTTAAAACGCTCCCATAGCTATTAGAAAATATGTCATACAAACCAAATTGGTTTAATAAGATAATGTAATTCAATAGAAGGACTTTAAAAGAAAAGACAAAAAAACTAGGCCTATAAGCCCATTAATCTAGTAAATCTTTCTATGATGYCAGTTGTCGGTTCAGACCTTATGAAGTAAACACACAAAAAAAAAAGGAAAACATCATTAAATATCAAACTCAAGAACTATTTCATCTCATCATTTGTTAATATTTAGTTTAGGGTCACAGAATTAAGTCGCCTCTCAGGGGAAAAAGCAGTGACAGATTTCACAAAGCAAATAATTCTTGCATGTCCTAACAGAGTGGGCGTATGCCAGAATTTATTCTTCTTCAATTGTAGTTGCTATACATAAATCATTCTACTCTAAGATGTATGCACTAATTCCTTGGTTAGCTATAAATATTGCTCYTTAGAACAGGTGGAAAGGACTTGGGATTGTGGTAAGGCTTGCAACTTTTTTTTTTAATAATCTCACCAGAAAATGCATGCCAGGATGAAATTCTGAGCAGATGGCTCCCACATAATTTCAGCCAGGTACAGCTGCATATGACTGCCTTCTATCTAACTGGTCATTAAATGTTACTTTAAGCCTGTCTGATGGGTTGGTATTTTGAGAGATGCCCAAGAGGATCAAACACCTGAAGTCTCACACAGCTTGAAAAAGTAAATTATCTAACTCACTTGGTGCCTCTTTCACAAGGACTTTTGGCTTAATCCTACAGCAAAATATTCTGAAATGCTGAGAACTTATTTTCCTATGCAAGCTAAATCCACTGTGATGTAGCAACTTTGTTTCTTCAATACCAAGGGGAGCCATGTAAATTGTCTTCATGTAAATGAAGAGAATATATCGCTCAAACAGTAGTTTATTCCTCAGTTCCCAGAGAAATACAAAGTTCATTTTACAGTTAACTCAGTGGATTCTTGTTTATTTCACCTAAAAAAGGAAGAGAATCAGCAGTACTGAAATTAAAAAAAAAACAACAGGATTTAAAGGCAATAAGCAGAAAAATTAAATTCCTTTCCAAAAATCATTATTCATAGTGAAAGCTATGTAGTTGTTCAATATTTTTTCAGTAATAAAAATAATAGAAAAGCAGATGTTATGCATAATACACTCAAAGTTTAATTAAAACTGAAAGAAAAACAACAAGATCAGAAATACATAATTGCTTTCAACTGTAGCAGCAGCTACTTGGTCCAGGTTTAAATTTCTGTAATAAAGCAAAATCTGCTTTCATTTAGATCTTTGCTGATCCACTGAAGTTCACTGAAGCTGAAGATAAGAGTCAGGGACCAGATATAATTTGGAGGCCATGTGCAGAGTCAACACTCCATCTTTCCCAGCCTTTTTTTTTTTTTTTAACTCATAATTAGCATACATAGTTTGATACTGTCTGATATCTTTTTGGACAAAAATGTCCAGCCCACAGGTGGATGAACACATTATGCAGTGGGTGAGCAAGCGGTTCATGGGTCAGGTACAAAGGGTCACAGTGACTGGGGTGACATCAGACTGGTGGCCTGTCACTGCTGGGGCTCCACAGGGCTCCAACCTCAGCCCTGTGCTCTTCAACATCCTCATAAATTACTTGAATGCAGGACTGGAAGGGACACTTTGTAAGTTCACAGATGGTACAAAACTGGGAGGAGCTGTTGGTTCCTGTGGGGGCAGGGAGGCCCTGAAGAGAGACCTKGACAAATCAGAAGGTTGAGCAATCAYCAACCACATGAAGTTTATCAAAGGAAAGTGATGGATTCTGTACCTGGGATAAAACAAACCTGGATGTATGGACAGACTGGGGAATGAGACACGGGAAAGTAGCAGAGCAGAAAGGCACCTGGGGGTCCTGACTGATGGAAATTTGAATGTGAATCAGCAGTGCCYTGGCAGCCAGGGGACACCATTGTCCTGGGGGGYATCAGGCACAGCATRGCCAGCTGGGCRAGGGAGGGGATTGTCCCGCTCTGCTCTGCWYTGGGGYRSCCTCACCTCGAGTGCTGGGRRCAGTTTTGGGTGYCACAATACAAGAAAGACAGGAAACTATTAGAGCATGTCCAAAGGAGGGCAACAAAGATAGTAAAGGRCCTTGAGGAGAAGCTGTATGAGGAGTGGCTGATGTCATTTGATCTGTCCAGCCTGGAGGAGATTGAGGGGGAACCTCATTGCAGTCTAGAATTTTCTTGTGAGTGAAGAAGCGGGGCAGAGGCTAATCTCTGCTCTGTGGTGACCAGTGACAGGACCCAAGGGAATGGCCTGAAGCTGTATCAAAAGAAGTTGGATATTAAAAAAAGTTGGGCATGCACTGGAACAGGATCCCCCAGGAAGTGGTCACAGCACCAAACCTGACAGAATTCAAGTGTTTGGACAGTGCTCTCAGGCACATGATGTCCTCTTGGRGATAGTGTGGTACAGGGCCAGGAGTTGCACTTGTGTAGGTCCCTGCAGTTCAGCATATTCTGTGATTATGTGACTTTGATATCCCCAAGAATAAAAAGATGAGATGGATGAGAGCTGATATCAAGTTCKACTAGAGTAATCAAAATTTAGAGGACGATACTTCTTAAGATCCCTTAAATTCTAGCAAGGTCCTTCCAATTTCCTTTAGGAAAGACTTCAATGTTAGAGGTGCTGAGACTCTGCATATAATTTGAGTCTCAATGTTTTCAGAAGATGTCAGCATTTTCGATACCTATGGAGCATATTTGCATTATGCTTAGCATGAGATGTTTACATTATTAATATCTGAGTTAGGAAATAGAAACAGCATTATATGTAGAATCATGTCTGCTATGCATGTGTTASCCAAAGAGACAGAGTTAATACAGAAACCAAAATGAGCATTTATACCAAAACAAAGATTTTTTTTTGTGTACATGAAATGCCCCAGTGAATTGACGTATGAAAGGAAACCTCATGACCTATCAAAATTAGAATCTCAGACTACAAGAGTGAAGGTARGAGAGGTGATCAAAATTCTCTAGTTGCTAGGCATTTTATGGAAAGAGGCCACATTCACTCATCTTATTAAAATTCATGAAAATTGAAAATATCCAAAAGCCCAGGAGGGGTGGGGTCACAAAATCTATTTCACAGAACTGGAAAGCTTACTTTAAATTCACCTTGAAAGCACTTTCCCAGTCACAGACTTCCTGAGAGCCTTTTGATTTCTCTCCTACTTAGGAGGTAATTATAGAACTTCTTTTCCTCCCTGACTAACGCATACAGAAAGAGTKCACTTCAGCTTTTTATGCAGATTGCAATGGTTTGTTCCTGACTAGAYCTTTATTGCAAATTATTTCTCATTTGCTCTCTCTCCAATTCATCTAGTTAGCTTTATTTTTATTKCCCTTTGTTTCTCACATCTTGTCCTCTGTGTCATTTGATATGATAAATACTTTAGCATTAAATATCGTTGAACTTTGCACTTCTCTTTTCCTCTTTTAATTCACTTTTGCCTTTMATTTYAAATTTACTGTTGYCAGAAAAYAATTCAGGCATAGGGATGATGGAAGAGTGATGTTAAACAGAGGCTGCRCAGTATATTTCTCTTGTGGATAAATCTCTTAAAATGTACAAATCCAAAGGTAAAGAATAAATTCTTTCTAAAAGGATTTCTAAGGGCACCAGAATCATGTGAGATTTTTAAGATCACCACAGTCATTTCAGGCAGAAAGAATCTGAGTTCATGAGTTTAAAGTGTATGTGATAGAAACTTGGCTTATGTGGTCTACTCTGGTCCTAACAGCTGCCACTGCTTTTAATTTCTTGTACAAATTGATGCCTAGTGGAAGACTTGATGGGAAATTCTACATCATCTTTTTTCACATTGGGGAAATCTTGTAACATTATTGCTGCAACAAGACCACAGAATTTCCCCTTGCTCAGACACCTCCCCTGTTTTGGTAACATATCAAGGTTAATATTTATTAATAACTAATAAGCAGTGTGTTTCTCAGATACAATTAAAAGCTTAGGCATCATTTAGCCACCAAAACAATGCTGTTTTAGGCAAACTAGAAGCGGAGTCAAGACCATAGCTTTTTTTTTTTTTTTTTTTTTTTTTTTTTCCCCCCTGGTAACAGCCTACTTTTATTCTTTAAAAGAAAATAGGGATATATTGACATTTATTTTTTAAGCTGCTTTTCTAGTATTGGGTAAAAATTGTAGGGAATGAACAACAGCAGTATTGCAGCAAGGAGCTTGCTAGAGTATATCCCAAAGACTTTGCTTTCCAAATAAAAGTAGCAGACCTCCACTATTCATCACACTCTTTTGCAAGTGATGTCAATGGTCAATAACATTCCCCTGAATCCATCAAGCATAAATAAGTGCGAATAAAGAGAAAACGGAAATGTTCTTTCACGAAGAAACTATCAATATTTTTGTATTAAGTGGTTGTATAAGAATAAAGACTTGCTACAAAGCCCTCACTCAGAAAGCTGGTCTACCTTGGAAACAATCACAGCTGTGACTAAATCAACCAAACAAGGCATCACAAAAAGTTATTAAGAACATATTTTTCCTCAGCTTAACTGTTCTGCTTTATATATTATTCACTCAGCCAGCTGCAAAGCCCTTTCCCATTCTTGGTGATTTCAACAGTAGTTGTTGGAGCTTTTATACATTTAAGATAGGCATATAAAAACTCTTTTAGCGTTTAGTGTTTACACTAAGTATCCTGAAAAGAGAAACTTTTATATTTATCAAGCTTTAGCACAGGTTGTCGCCAACCCTGATGAAGAACATTCATATCACCAAKTTCTAAGGAATCTAAACCAAAATCCAACATTTTTCTCTTCAATCTTGTCTATCTGCCCAGCTTTAACATCTCCCTCTTTCAGAATCCTATCTGGCACATGGAGGAGATTTTTTCAATAAATCAATACTGTAATAAAAAATGACTGTTTCTATGCACTCCACATATTAACTGAGTTTCTCTTATACAGATAAAATCATTCACCTTATGTCCTATATTTGACATTAACGTTTAATAGCAGACCTTAATAAAAGAAGCACCTGGCAAAAATGTGAACCTAAAATATCACTGTGTTAAATCTTGCCTGCTTTGACATAATAGCTAATCACTTAATTTGGTTTCAGAAAGAATGATAACATTTCACTGTTTTCAAAGAGTACTTTTGAAAAAGAATACYATCTGAAAGAAATGCTACGAGTATAGGCATGTCAAATAATAGCTATCATTTTTTTGTCAGMAAAATGGAAGGATACTGTTTTCAGCAAGAATGAAATTAGCAGTTTATCCATGAAAAAAATGCAAAAAAACCAAACCCAAATTATATGCTTTTTCCTAAAATCATTATAGCATAAATATCACTTGTCAGGGTTTATCCCCAGCCAACAGCTAAGCACCACACAGATGTTCGTTCACTCCCCCATAGTGGGATGGAGGAGAGAACAGGATAAGTGAGAAAACTCACGGGGTGAGATAGAGCCTGTCTCATAGATAAAGCAAAGAAATTYGGGAATTCATTCACCTCTTGCCATGGGCAGGCAGGTGTTAGGCCATCCCAAGGAAAAGAGGACTCCATCACATGGAATGATGGCATGACAAATGTCACCACTCTGAACATCCCCCCTTCCTCCTTCCCCCAGTATTATAGCTGAGGATGGCTCCATCTGGTATGGGATGGCTGTCCTGTCTGCGTCCCCTCCAATTTCTTGCGCACACCCAGCCTATTTGCTGGAGAAAGGTGAGAAGCAAAAAAGGCCTTCARGCTGTGCAAACCCTGCTCAGCAGTAAGGAAAACATCCCAGAATTACCAGTGCTGTTCCCAGCAYGAATCCAAAACACAGCCCCATAGTAGCTACTGTGAAGGCAATTKTCTCTATCCCAGACAAAAACAGCACATCTCTGTAAAACATGTATGGAAAACTATACATATATGGCAAAACTGCTCCCCAGCACACATATACACAAAGAACAAATTACATTGCAAAATTTTAACAAGGAGAACTTTCAAAATCACTTTTTTTGCCTCACTCCATGAAATTAGTTAAAAGGAAAAAGGAGGCAAAGCATAAAAGGCACATTGAGAAATACCAGCAACCAAAAAATATCTGCATGTTCTGCTAAATACCATAATTCCAAAATGGGCTTTGCTAATCTGGGGATARCCCTCCTGATGGCAGCTGCAATTTGATTCATGGTGTTTTGAGCAAAGCTCTGTTCTAGCCTGATATAAACTCTCAAGAGTTGTATAAGGAGTACAGCTCCAAAAAACACAGTCAATCAACACCATCAGAGCATCAGCCACCTTTTCATATCAATTACTTACCCAGATRTTCCCATCTTGGTGGTATGGTTTCCAGTTTCTCCCTGTATCGCTGTAAAGCATCCGATACTGAGTGACCCAGTCAGAGCTGCTGTACCTGCCTTGAGTTGCAATAGCACTGATCTGCTTCCTGTTCCCAAAATCCACTTGCAGCCATTGGTAATGATCACTGTCTGATGGAGACCAACCTCCTGCACCTGTTGTGWTGAAACAGAAGAGGGATTTAGTTCTTAGGCAGGTGCTTTTTATGTGAACTCATTGTGAAGATGCTGATTATTGGAAGTCAGCCCAGCTGAGAGGAATAGAATACCAAAGAAAAGTTTGAAGACATACAAAAAAATATGAGTTCCCATTAGAAAAAAAAAAAAAAAAAAAAAAAAAAAAAAAAAAAAAAAAAAAAAAAACAAAAAAAAAAAAAAAAAAAAAAAAAAAAGCAAAATAAAAAAGCAGAGCAAACCTTAGCACAGGTTTACCTTTAAGTACATTGATTCTGTTACCTTAATCATATTTCATTACAACTATAATGATTTAATGGGATGCCTGCTAACCAGTCAATGCCTTTATAATGCCTTAATTACAATTTATTAATTTTTCCAAATTATAATTGCTCAATGCTTGACCAATTTACCATGAAGTCCTTTGTCAGAGTAAGGCAGGAATCAAKAAAAATTGTTGGATTTTCTATACTTTTTCAATAATATACCAAGTTGAAGAGATAATATAGATAAAATGTGAAGAAATAAGGAAGATCTCTGCTTTCCTGTTTCACTACAATGCACAAACTGAAAGATCTAGCAGAATTGAGAAAGGGGCAGGTACTGCAGGACTAGATCCAGTCTTGATGAGCTGGTTGTACAAGCTGTCACAGATTGCATTGGCAGATGCCTTACAGAAGTGTCATTGCTCTTTATGGGTCTATGAATTAACTTGACAGTAATACTATCAATATTCTTCTCAGCCACTAGACTACATTAAACTGCTCTAAATAAAGAAGGTCAGTGATGCATAGATAAATTTAGTGTTTAGACATTAATGAAATTTCTTATTCTGAAATAAAAATATTAAGGGGAAAACTGAATTAGGATTCCTCAGAGAATAATAARTATCTCAGATAGACATTATGAGACATCTAGTAGAATGGTAAGTATTAGGAAATAGATGGCATAAAAAACTTATCTATYAATACAGAGAAAATGTGAAGTATCTTTCTCTTTATAATCATAACAGACATTAATACACAGAAAACAAACYGTTTACAGTCTTGACGTGATTTTTTTCAGAGGTTTTATTTTGCTTTTAACTTTGAACCAAATAAATGTCTTGGCACACCATCAAATCATGTAGTCTAGTCATGGGCCAATTTTTGTTGCTTTTAATTTCACTCATAACTTCGATTGATGTCACAAGCCTTGCCTGCTTGCCAAAGGAGAAAATTTGCTATACTGCATCTTATATMCTCCCATCATTAGGCGGCAGCATTGCCTCAGTCTTAGGCAACTCTAAAACTCATTCAGCTGCTACAGGTGTTAACATTTGCAGGTCATTGGACATTTTAATGTTGTCATATCAACAGGATGATCTGATGCCTAAAGTGGTTGCCTTTCATTGTAAGTAAAAATGTAGCACTATACCTATGACAACAAATCTGTTAAAATTTTCAAGATTTACGATACAAGCTTTCTCCCTGCTCTACCCAACAAAATAAACAGGACACTTTAGCTGAAGGGAATAGGTAAATGCTACTCAAAACAAATAAACCCAAACAAACACATTACTGAAAAGCACTTGCAGCAAAAAATACTACCACACATTCCCAAATTCAAACTAGCGCTAGTTTTGCAGAGAAGGGTACCTGATCATTCAAAATAGAATAGTTTCTTCATAATTACTGTGCATGGAAATTGGAACAGTTAGCTCTACATACTTGTTTTAATAGCAGAGATGATGTTTTATCTCCCTTTCTTAATAACCCCATCAAATTGATGTATCTGAGACTGATGGCACACAAAAGATAAGAAGTTTCTTTTTTGTACAAAAGCCATCTTTGTAAAAATTCCCTTTGGTGGCTACAGAAAAAAAAAATCAAATGTCAGTATTTAAAAACAATTCCTATGAAAGACAAAGTTAATAAACCAATCAATAAAATTTCCTCCATCAAGGAAATTATTGAAATAGTATGGCATAMTATAGTGCTATGACATTTAAAATAGATAATATGTTTTTTACACTTTTTATTTATGCAGAATATTTACATTAAACCAGGAGATTTTGTTAAGCACATTTAAAGGAAAAGACTTTGAAACATAACAAGATATAATTTCTTTTTTCAGTACATTCATATTACTGAGACAAGACTTTACCTGTAATTGAGAAACATTCATTRTAAATTGCAACTAGGTTTCAGAGAGTCTTTACCTACAAATCCATTGGAAAAGTCTGTGAAAATTGAGCGCTAGCATTTCTTTTCTCAGTTGTTTTTCTTTTATGCAAGAAAAGTTGGAAAGCATTTTTCACATCAYGCAAAATGAAAGTTGAGAGATGTGACACAATGGTCACATCCAGGCTATGAGATAGAAACTGCAAGACGGGCTGACTTGTAAACATTTCTAACAAGCAAGAGACAAGATTTTTTGTTAATGTTGCAAAGAACAGAAAACAATCCTATCCCACATCTCAGTTTCAGATTTGCCTTCTGGCTTTTCCAAGCAAGTAAARAAATAAATAGCCAAAAGGATGAAGGAGTAACAAGTTGCATTACAGCTAAATGTGCTGCTGAGCAGGCCAGCTTGGTAAGGGAATGGTGATCAGCCTGAGCAGGCAGGGGAGTCCTCAGCCAGCCACCAGAAGCAGCTTATGAGTATCAATTAAAATGGTTCTCTTCCACTTCAATTCACCAAGCTGAGTAATTTGGGAGAGATGACTACTCTGTTCATTTTGTTGCTGATACATGTAACCTCTAYTGGTTCAAGGATCCCTCTCTTTTTAAAATTTTTTTCAGATGTATGCTCTAAATAAATTATGAAAATGTTGTATTACACACAAATTTTGCCACTGTGAAATCTTGAAAACACATCGAGTTCATCAGAGGAATTTAAGTACATACTGTGTCGCCATTCAATCTAAGCAGGTACAAAAATCTCACATCACCATAAATGTGAAGATGTTCACAGTTCTGCATATCATTAAATATTTTGCTGATTAAACCCCAGCTTCTTCAGCACAATTCAGAAGCTGGTTTGATACTGGATTGGGAAAAGAGGAGTTACTGATAGATAATGTATTTTGACTTTTTAAAGGAGTGAGGAATTAGGAAATCAAATCTAATTTCCACAATATGACATTATTTTTTAAATAAACTGAATTTTATGGCAAATACTTTATGAAAGAATAATGAACTAAAATGACAGCATGTTATTCATTTTCAAGGACATGACATCATACTGAAAACTGCAGTGCTATATTAAGTTTGTTGAATAATTGCTATTCAGTGTTGTTATTCACACCTTGGTGTAAACTGTTCATTTTTAACGGTTATAGGCTACATCCTGAATTTTATTATATTTATTATTTGCAATTTTTATTACGGCAGAAAAATAGGCATTGGATACATGTTTATTCACTCCATGCTCCCTTTATTTCATGTATTGCCTTTTAACAACAGATGTCASAATGTACCATGAAATTGATGAGAGTTGTAAATTAGAAAGAAATTAGAACTAAAAAATGTTTTGAAGATACCAAACAGATGCATATAATGCAGGTTACTTTCCTTAAAAAGGTAAGGAGTATTTATGGAGTTTTTTGGTAGGAAAGTTACAATAAATTTGTAGACAATATCTGCTTCCTATTTTGATTTTTCTGCCATTCCATAATTTAACATTCACCCGCTCAGTAGCCAAAATAATTGACCCAGTTACATGATCCAARAGAGTCTCTGGACACTCTGATTTATACCATACAGCACTCTACACCATAAACAGGGAAAGTCATTTCAACKTGAACAAGAATAACTGAGCATGAACTTTTTTAATAGCTCCAAGTCTGGCAGCAGTAAAGTCAGCACTGAGCATGTGACCCAATTATCTTAGAGCATTCGAGAAACTTTCCTGTGCATAAAAGCCTGTAAGTCTTAATCAGCAAAGCCACTAAAGCTGTGGTAAAAGACAGCTATGAAAGTTTTTGTAAAGCTTTGTTTTCAAAACAAACTACAGAAAGTCATTTGATCTGCTCCTGCTGCTGGCCAAACTACTGAAACACACTCACACTGTCTGGCCTCTCATGCAGAAGACATGAAACTCTATTCAGAATTCTAAGATTTTGTAAAAGTGGAAATTTCTAATGATTTTTCACAAATAAAAAGAATTGCTAATAAACAGTATTAGCTTCATTACAAGAGTTGAAGTTCAAAGATTTCGTTGTTTTTAATGGTGAAAATTCTAATTAGTTTCATGTTTTTTATTGGATTTTATTTCGGAGAAAACAGCATGAAAAATATAGTCTGTATCTAAATGACATATGTAAATGATAGCACAATGTATTTCTAGTAGTATAAAGAATTTGAGTTAACAAGGGCTCATTTTTTCAAAACTTTATGTATARTTTCTTCCTTTTAATTAATTACACATTTCAATTCTCTATTCAAAGTTGAGGAGTGAATTACYTCCCCTTTACTGCACAGAAAGACAACCATCATGATGAGTTAGCCTTTCTTTCTTATTCCCCACAATGAATTTGTCAGTAAGCAGCAAAGCTGGGGTGGGCTTAGATTTTGTGGTTTTATCTCAACTGTMATGGTCTACTGGGTCAACACATGTATAAGAAGGGATGCATTCATGATTTTTGTAAATGTCTGCTCCATTTMAATTAGAAATAATCCTTTTGAAAATTTGGGACTTTAATTTCTATTCATGATGAAAATTGGAAAGATTGATTTGCACTGGAAGAGTCCATTCTTGTTTTAGTCACACTTGTTCATCACTCCCTACTTCAAATCACAAAATTAAAAATACCAGTACTGCAGTAAGTCTAGTGTTCTACTCTTTCCAAATCAGTAACAAAAAGAGGATCCTTGCTGAGGAATTTCATTAGAAAACAAACTGTGGAAAATATAGATGTAAGGTATAGGTTTTGTGATAGAATTCAGGGGATTATTTTATCTAATGATAGAATAATTTAATAGCTTTTCATCAAGGAAACAAAAAATATAATATTTTAATAATTTTGTAATAATAGCCTGAAATGTTCTTAGCATTTGAATCTGCTAATTTGTATGGGAAAACCACAACATAATCTTTCAATGAGAAATAACATTTTGTAGGTCACTGCAATAGCATGAAATCAATACTGTTTGATACCTTGCTATTTTCCAAKACATTGCCTGTCATTCTGCTACATAAAAGATAAATCAAGACCAAAAAGAAACTTTGAATACTGGGATCATTCATTTACTGCACTTCAGAGAAAATACGAGCATCCATTTTCTATAGCACCCTAGAAAACAATAAGAGACCTAAATTTCTAAATGGTATAAACCTACCTGCACTGTTTGTCACCTTTGTAGCTAAGTAGGATATCRATGGAGGTTTTCATTTTGACTTGTCTTCCTCTGTCCATTTTATAATACAGTGTAGATGAAGACATTACTTAGAGAAAATAAAATGTGTCTACCTACAAGGCCCCCAACAGAGAAAGGATGTGGAGTTGTTGGATTAAGTCTAGAGGAAGTCACAAGATGCTCAGAGGGCTGGAGCATACCTCCTATGAAAACAGGCTGAGAAAATTGGGATTACACAGCCTTGAAAAAAGAAGGCTTTGGGCTTAATTGTAGTCTTCCACTGCCTGAAGGGAGCCTGCAAGAAAGAAGAAGAGAGACATTTTCCTAAGGGTGAAAATGACAGGACATGGACATGGGAGTAAGGCTTCAAACAGAAAGAGAGCAGATTTAGGTTAGACATTAGAAAGACAYTCTTTACTGTGAGGGTGCTGAGACCATGGAACAGGCTGCCCAGAGAAGCTGTGAATGCCCCATCCCTGGTAGTGTTCAAGGTCAAGTCGAACACATCTTTCTGGTCTAGTAGAAGATGCTGAAACCAGATGGTCTTTAAGGTCCCTTGTTGCCCAAATCTTTCTACGATCCTGGAATGCTAGAGTGGATCTAGTCACACTGAGAAAAGTTATGCTTATACAGAAATCTTGGAGGATTAAAAACTTTGTATTCCAAGCTGCTTCAAGGAAGGGTTGCATTTACCATTTATTTGGTAGAGTCCTCCAAAAAAGATACTCCAGTCCTGACACAGGGCTTCACTTCTAATTGAAACAATCTTGTCCTGATATTGGCATGGGCAAACCTTTATTTCCTTATCATAAACAGCATGCATTTGTTCATTTCTTGCATTCATCTGCTGTTCTAGCTAAATTTGGATTTATAATCCATTCCCTATCTTCAGGGTAGGGATTTGCTTTTRCATTTTTGAAAAGCTCTTCTTTTTKGCATGTAACAGCATGGAGGGGGATGCATTTGCAGACATGACCATGCAAAACTCCGATGGTGAGCAAATAATTCTGCTTCAGAAGAAGTAAAAGTTGATATTTAGAAGGTAAAAAAATACCAAGAAAATAGCAGCATGTGAGAACAAAAACATCAACTAGACATCTTCTTCTCTAGAATTCACTGTTAGAATATACTCCAAATCAAACTCTATCTAATAAAACCTGGAAAATTAGATCCAATCTTTGACCTACTTCTCCATAAGTTTCATCAGCTCTCTAGAAGAGCAGCAAGAATTGGGAGCCGGTAAGCTCTGAAGCTCTAAGTTCCCTGTAAAACACATCTAATAAAACTCATTTTTCAGAGGTAGAAGAAGATTGGAAAGATCCAGTATTCATTCTTAAAATTAGCCTACCTTCATAGCAGCTGAAAGCTGCAAGTCTATAGAGAGGGTATGCTTTTCATTTCTTTAAGCCACATAAAACCACTTTTTTTTTTTTTCTTTTTCTATTTTGGTGGAAGAAAGTAAGGATCAGCCCTTATTCACTTTAGCATATATTTTTTTGACATTGTTAGACTAATTTTAGAAGACTTGCCTTCTAGTAAAAAAAAATAGACAGGGCATGTGAGTGTATGTAAAAAAACCCTAATTATATCTCTTTAAATTATTTCATTTTCATTTAAAAACCTGAAAATTAAAAGTAGAAATAACCCAAGGGATAACAGAAGTTATCAGGACACAGTCCACACAGATCTTTTTTAAAAGAATATTAAAATCACTATATTATTTTTTAAATCCCAGTAGATCTTTCTTACAGTAAATGCAATTAAAATAAATCCCTTGATGTAGTGTCTGCTTCTCAGTACTCACTGCTTCCTGCTATATCTTAACTGAGCACACACTGCATATGAGGGAATGAACAGTAAATCTGCCCTGAGGAGCAGTGGTGATATCTAACAATAAAAGTTGATGCAAAAGACATCTCATTGTTGTCATTCACAGTTGTCAGACTYAAACTAGGGGGAAAAAAGTCATAAACCTAAGGAGTCTCTCATCCTGAATTCACTGTTGGGGAACAAACACTTTGCAGCTTTGGTTATTTTAATGAACACATCACTTTAAACTATGCCTTTCCCATCTGTTCTGCTTTCTAATTACATATGCAAAAAGCAGCTCATTCACAACTGCATCCTAATGGAATCTTAAACAAAACTTGGACGAGATGTAAATATTCCACGCACATMATCTGTATTCAAGGCACTAAGCAGCTTCTTCTCCATGAGGTGTTTTCTTGTTTTTTACACAGAAAGTTGAGGCCAGGAAACAGATCGCTGCACCCCGGCGGTACAAATCCCTTGCATACCAAATAACCACGGTGGCATGTAAAAGATGAGGTAGAGAGTAGAGAAATCTCCCGCTCCTCACATCACCTTTGCAAGCACCACAACACAAATCTCTCATGGTGTGTTTATGCATTGCAGCTCTGGGGCTTTCCTGACAACTCAGGTCACATCCCTGGCAAGAGCTAGTGAGTGTGTAGTTAATGGATAGTGGGTATGGCCTCTGCAGCGCCTCTGCTGAGCAATCGAGCCCTGATGRGCAGATTCTTATCCAAGGTTTTAATGATGGTCAGATCACAAATAGCAAGGTTTTACTGGCTGTGATTAAATAGCATTACATCACGTTCAAATACAGATACAAACTCATTACRACACTTCCTTGTTACTGCTGTGGTCCTTCCTTAGTAGAGATGCCAGAGAAAAAGGAATTAAGGTATTCCAGAAACTGATTTATACCATTTAAATACCAATGAGATGCCTAAACACTTTAGTCACCTGAGTCATCCTGCTCTCATTAGTTCAGTCCACAAATTTATGGRAGGCAAAGCTGAATTACTGAATGTTATATCATGATGTTCTAGCCCATCTTGATTAATATTTTTCCCTTAAATGATTGSACATGAAAAATTATTAAATGCTGCAATTCAGGCTTACACATCTTGTTCTGTGACAAGTGTTCAGTCATAAAAGATAAAAGCTGAACCTCCAGCCTCACAGCCACTTGCTATGTGAGATCCTGCAGGGCATATAGTCTTGCCATTGTGCTTCAGTATAGAACAGTGTTCTAGTGATGTGCAAACAACACTTGAGTGAAATGCTCACTGTGAACAAACAGAAGCCACATGATWATTTCATTATACTCACTATTTGTTTTCCATCTATGTTGTTTAACTGAAAATGTCCTAATCTGTGTCTCCCAAAGATAATCTCCCTTGAAATGCCCTGCTCATTGTGTACTCCTTCCAGCTCTTTCAGGGCCTGAAGGAGTCTTAGCCCAGCAAGTAGAAAAAAAAATTACCTGGCTCCTGACATCAAATACAGTGATTCATAAATCCAGATCCCTTAATGATTGCCAACAGCCAACCTGGCTGCTCCTGGTGTTTGCAACACCCAGTTGGGCTCAGCTACTGGACTGTTGCACACTTTTTCCACAGATTGCACATTTCTACCTGTGTGTTGTTGTTACTGCAGTTCATGTGTTTTGGGGTTTTCTGTTTGCTGGTTGCTTTTTTTTTTTTTTTTGTTTTGTTTTTGTTTTTTTTTTATAAGGTTCTTCTTTTGAGATTAGCAAGAAAATTCCATTCAGGAGTATACTCAGGTTGAAGACTCTTCCCTAGTGTTTCCTATCCAGGCTAAACCTGCTTTTCCTCCAKGTACTTTCCCAGCTGCTCAAAATGTCAAACATGAATTCCCATTTTCCAGGAATTTATGAGAAGCAACTAAAATTTTTTGAGTAGCCGAAAATAGCTTTCCAAGTCTTTTCCACATGCAAATTGCCTAGAAAATTAACAGTTAGAAGGAGATATACTATACACTTGTTTGTGTCAATGTGGTATTGACCCAGTCCTGAGAAAAGGACAGGACTCATCCCTATCTGCCTCATTGATGAGCCACCGCTTCCAAAAGCTTCTGCAAGTCACACCTTGCTCAAGATATCACAGGAACTCTGATATCACCAGTATAATGCATGAATATATTCTACCAGTGCTGCTCAATCTTTCCTACTAAATGTGCTTCATTCTTCTGGTTTTCCTTCAACAGGCAAGGTCACAGAATTGTGAGGTATTGAGAGAAGGTTTCGAATCTAATATACAGTTAATTCAAGGGGTTAGTGGCATTTTCTGCTTTAGCAAAGCTAAAAGATATTTTTTTCATTAATGCATCTATTGTAAGCAGTACTGAGATCCTCATTCTTTCTTTCCATTAAGAAAATATATTCCATTTTAAAAAATTACTCTGTACTGCATCCATTTTGGTGATGAAAGCTCATATTATACATTTTATTTTGCTAATACCAAAACATTTATTGATATCATATGCAGAGCTGTATCAACATGAGAGGAACTGTTTTATTCTTTATTTTAATTTGCAAAATAATATGTTTATTTCAAGATAGGATTATACCACAGTAGAATTCAACTTTTTAGGGCAGTGATTTGCCTGAAGTCTATGATAAACTACTAATAAATAATGACAATTCCCTAATGAGTTTATACTCCTTGGAGCCAAAACATAACACTGTATACAAAAATCATCATAATCACATGATACTATACAAGAGAAAAAAAAAAAAAAAAAAAAAAAAAAAAAAAAAAAAAAAAACCTGCCAGAAAATGCTATAACACTAATAAAAGTATCAGTGGTCTTAACAGTGGCATCAAATGTTAATTTACTCTCATGGGATTAAGTAATCTGATACATTTTAGACACTAATCAGGGTAAGAAATTCTGCTAGGACTTTTATTCAATATAAATTAATGAGAGCTCACAGTTCATTCAGTAGAGCATTTCAAAAATTACAGTATAATAAATTAAAAGCCCCAAATGCACACTCCAACCCTTCTTTTTAAAATTTTAACCCACAGAATAGACAAGAATATGGAAATGTTAGCTTTAGAGTAGAAAGTTTCAAAGTATGGAGTCTGAGGGAGGATTCAAAGCAGGATTTAACTCCAGGTGTCCTGAATCATCCCCACTTCTTCCCCAGCCTCCCTTAGCCCTCTAATACTYTTAGGATGGCATGACTCCCCCCAGGCTGAATTAATCTCTCTGCAGCTTCCATACTYTTTGCTTAAACTCTTCAGGCTACAGATTGAAATACTTAAATACTTGTTCTGAATGCATCTTTTTTCAATACTGTCAGTCAAGACTAAACACTGCTGAGAAGAAAAATTAACTTTTGCATGTCTACACTAACACAATACACCCACTGCTCCAACAAAAGGAAAAAAAAAATAAACCCACCACCGCAAACAGCTAGACCTCAGTAATTTCTGYTGGCACAGAACAGCAGTTGGCAGGTGAAGAAACAAAAAGGAGTATTCAAGACAAAAATCATCTAACCTGGCAGAAGTGATGGCCAGGAAAACAAAGTTACATAGGTAAGGATAATACTTGCTTTAATTTATGTGCATGTAAGCTGCGGTAACACATCATTGGCCTCACCCAGACAACTGTGAAAATAAACAGTATTCTGAAACTTTATGAGAAATGCTGTATTGCAAAAGCTTATAATTTCTCTTACTTCACCACAGATGCACAACCCAAGGTTCTAACACCACAGAGCTTGCTCCTCTGACTTTACAGAAGTTACATCAGTCTCTCCTTGAATAAAGCTCATGGTTTTTCCTGCATGCTGAAACAAGCAAATCTTACTAACAGTCTTCAAGAAAATTTCAGTCTGCTGAGTCAAGACAAGGAAGCACTACTGCAGCTCAAGATAAATTATCCAGGAACATCCATGCCAGTATATGACAGCTTTTCCATGCTCTCCTGATTCACTTTTATATTGAAGAAAACCACTTATCACAGAGAGTTAGTTTTTCTCTGCTTTCAGAAACATGGATATGATTCCAGCTGAAGACAGAGGGATTTTCCTTATGGCAGAAGCCCAGGGAATAAGTATGCAGCAAGAACTTCTAAAGTACTAAAGTCGCTAACTCACTACTTCTGTAAAAATTGAATACTATGATTATTGTGCTATAAAAATGTTTTAAACAGGCAAAACCATATAGCTTAAGAAGGAAAAATGAGATGTGATAATTGCATCTATTACGGTTAGAATGTAGGTTTAAGTACATATTTTTGCAAAGAATGAAAGAGAAAAAGTATGTGCTATTAATTGTGGGTTTAAAGGCAGCCTATCCAACAATTAAGCTTCTGATTCAGCAATGCTAATTAATTATCAAAAAATCAGAGTTACTTATAAGATCTAGCTCATGCTTATGAAGCCACTGCAACTTTTTTTCCTCATTTATTTTTTTATCGCTACATTGAATTTATTTTTCCTTATTAGTAGAAGCAAAGTATCATCTGGAGAAAAAAGGAAGTTTTATTTGTCATAGATTTTCACAAAGTAAATTTGTCACAAAGGTTGCTCCAATGAAAATATTTATGTTAATAACATATATTAATTTAGACTGTCAAAATATATAATATATCATGAAGTTTTTCCTGACACACTCTAGAAATCTGGGTTGACTGCATCCCACTGCACTGCCCTTCCAGCAGGTGTCAGAGATTAAAGTTTTGCATGACAATGAAGGTATCCAATCTAGAGATGTTCTGAATTTGTTCAAAGAACAAGGCACCCACTCTCTCATCCTAACTTTGTGGATTGTRATGCATCCCTGCCACAATGTCACCCCTCACTGGCTTCCCCTTGGATCCTGACACACAAGGTCTCAATGACAGGCACAGCTCCACTTTCCCAGACTGTGGGGATTTGTGTGCATCACTTGAGAGGCATTTCTTTGCTCTGTTTTTCTCCTCCTGATGTCTCTTGGTTTCGCAGCTTTTGTTTTCCTATCTCAGACGCCACTTTCCCATTCAACTGAGGCTTGTGATTTTCCTCTGCTACCCTAAATTCAGAAGACGACCAAAAAGATCATGAGTTGGAGTACTCATCCTGTGAGGAGACATGTTTTACACAGGCTAAGATATTTCACATTATTAAGATCATAAAAGAAGGATTTACTCYTTAAAAGCTTTCCTACTCTCTTTGAATCAGAACATCCAACCTACAGGAGCCTGAATCGTTCCTGAAATTGTGTTGTAAAATTTGCCAAGTTAGGTAATATTTCTGCTCTAGAAAGCAACTCAATAATAAATTCTCCTGATTTTGCACACTTGCTTTTTTATGTTTTTTAAAAACTGCTTTGTATTGTATAATCAGCACTAGCAACTATTTTCTGTGTCAAGGTAATACATTAACTTGCCATGTGACATTGACCTCTACTTATTCATTGTATTACTTGATATTACATTTCTTAAAAATTCTTGATAATGGGAAACATTAYTGTAATGGAAGTGGATTTCTTCAATTTTCCTAATTTTCTACCATGTATCTCATGGTCAACAATCTCAACTTTTTTCTGAAAAAGTATTTTTGAGAATAGAGTTGTTCCATCAAAAAACCAAAACCACACAAAAAACTGCCATGAGCCCCCAGAGACTGAGAAATGTACAATATATTTAATTAATTCATTCTGGAAGAAAAAATAGAAATGAGCACAAGAAGAGCAGATAATTAGATATTAGCTTTCAAACTCTTGTCTAGTAAAGAAGTTATTGATTAATGCCACGGATTTGAGGAATGAAGTCTCTTCTTCRAAGATCCTTGAAGAAGAAAGCTTATATAAAAAGCAAAGTTTATGACAAAATATTTACCAATAGTTTCACAATGGAGTCAGTGACATGGGACTAGAAAATAAGTCATCTTCCTTAAGTAATTCTTTGCTTGCACCACTGCATAAACACTAGAGTCACAAAAATAAGAACTGTTTCAGCTTGCCCTATAACAGATGTGACACAATTTTGTTATCTTTACAAATATTTTGCTACAAGATCTAAAATTCTGAATATTGTGCTTACAGCTCCATTATTGAGTAGTRTCAGTATCTGCCCAATGACCTCAGAAGAGACACAAGTGCACCTTGTGGCACCAGACAATGAAGTCAGCAATGTGCAAGATCRAGTGCCGGGTTTACAAACTCACTTAAAAATCTGAAAGCTACCTGTGATTTAATAGTCTTTATCAAAGATCTGTTAAAAAAAAAAACAAAACAAAAAAACTACTGCATTCTTAATCAGGAAAACAATGTGGAGAAGTATTCTGGAGACAACATTCCTCAGGYTTCTATCCATCTTTATTTACAGACTCAAAGTTCTCAGTTACATCTCTCCTGGCACAGTGCACATTTGGATCACAGCCAGCATTTAAACATTCCTAGCTCTTATCATAAAAGTGCTTGAATCCACAGTAAATGAAATGGTTTTAGTCACCACTGATTTYCTCCCCTTTGCACAATTTTGCCTGACAAATTCATGTTTAAGGCTAGCATTGCCAAGCACCATGSAAAATGATCTAAAACAGTAGCTTGTGTCATATTAACATCCCTGGAGCTACACTCATCTGCTGAAGGATTATATGCAAGTCAGAACATACTGTGATACACTCCATCATGCCAGATCTGCTGTGACAAGTTTCTTCAACACTAAAGCTGAGTTCCTGAAGTGACAAGCCTCAGGAATCAAGCAAATGGAAAATCTCCATATACATTTCAGAATTCCAAAAACGCAGCAATTTTTATTACACATTTTTTAATCAGACTGATGATCACTGCACACTGCCACAAACTTCATGATGCTTCTGCCATAGTCATCAGCTTTTTAATGTCTTGAAACTTTTTAAAACTTTTCTTGGTGATTGCTCTCTCTATGATGTGATGTGTCTGGCCTTTAGACTTGAATAACTGTTGATGGAATTTGAGGTTATGGAAATGGCTGTGATGCAGAAGGTAACAGTATTTCAATAGGTTAAACATGTCTTTTTTTTGGTGAAGTTAAATTACCACACAGCACCAAATATAAACAAGCTGCTAAAATTTTCTCACCTATGAAAGAAACCTTTCCATGGGAACAAGATTTGTGAGAAAGCTGAAGTCCTTGTGGCTCCTCATSCAGAGAAGAGAATTTGTTTTTTGTATCTACAAACTGCAAGTATCTTTGTACATCCTCCCTATCCCCACCCATATCCAGAATTTATTGTGCTATTAAACTAAATTTCTGGACACTTCCAGAGATTTTAATTGACTGTGCCAAACCACCAACAGAGATAAAAAAAATTTAATGATAAAAATCTTTCTTTTTATAGGGGGATAATTGTTTAAAAGGATTAGATTTTTCATTTGAAGTTTACCTCTTTCATTTGGCATGAGCTCTTCTTTCAAAGGAACTCTTAGATAAACGGGTGAACTTCATTTTATATCTTTATGTATCTATCTGGCAGAAGAAAGCCTGCTGCTCAATTCTATATTGTAGAAGCACATTATATACTTTCAAGCAAACATAGTTAAAAAGAACAATATAATCCCTTTGGGAATAAAAAGGAATCAAATGCAGACATGGTACATTAGCTTAATAAAATCCAGGAAAGACATTTACAAGCCCTATGGCCTGGGGGTCCCTTTAGGAACAAACACAAATGATCCTGTTTTTAACATAATCTTCCTTCACTAGCACTATCCACAGTGCAACATATCCCTTCAATTTGAACCAGATAGTGTTATGAAAACCACTTTTTAAAGTGTGCCCTAATTTGTTGAGAGCGATTTTCTGAATTAGCTCTGTAGCTGCTGCATATCAATGTAACTTTGTTGGAATAAATCTGAATTCATGTTATTCCTACCTTATGTTTTCCATGTAAATTACAAAGAAAAAAGACTGACACTCTCTCCATGAAATATTAAGAACACAAAGGGATTTATGTTTTAGATTTGCCCAGAAAATTAATGAAATGTACAGGCTCAGTTTTCTAATAAACATTTGCATATCTCTCTTTTCTCCTCTTTCTAATTTCATATAATCTTCTAAAATTTAGCTATTCCTATTCAATTTTCCAAAATAGCTACAAGTTTTTATATCTTTAAAACCTCTAGTTTTCCTTTGTGGGGACTAGGAAGTGGAAGCACATTTCAAACATAATTTKTTAAATGTTTAAAATGTTTTTTTAAAATTCTGTCAATATTTACTAATACTGCTGCTATTGATCAACATCAAAATTAAATCTAGGCATAATTTTTTTGAATGAAGTCTTTTATAGACTCCACATTCAATGCTTTCAAAAATATTTTCTTTGGCTGATACCGCTGATAGTTAAAAATKATCTGTGAAAGTAGCCTACATTAAATTTCCAGTATTAACATTACATTTTAAATTGTGCTACCAGCATCTGTTGGGACACTATTATGGGTTTTGCAGTTTTCTGTATCACAAGATGGAATTAGCAGCATTTGTCTAATATGCAAGGAGAAAGCAAAACACTTAATAGTACCACRTTTGCTGGGCAAAGGATTTCTGCAAAATACTAAAAATGAGCCTCCGGTATTATGAAAAAATAAGGCACATATTTAACTGAAAATTTTGGAAGCAAACCAGACAATTTTTACTTATTATCGATAAAAAGCATATAATTAMATTCTTTTCTGTAGCACATTTTAGCACCTTGATGGAAAGCTGAAATCTCAAAATGCTTTTTACTACACTGATCAGCAACATCCTGCTCCTTAGCTATAATATTTAGACCTCTTTAAAATTCTTTGCGCAAATTTGCAAGATAAAAGCCATGATTACAGCCTTCAATTTACTTGCTTGTAATATAMCATACAGTAAGATTCTGAAATAATTGTGAGCACTTTTATAGCTAAGCTTTCTGTTGTGTTTTATGATGCATGTTAGATTATGGAGACAATCTATTTTTGCTGTTATACACCAGCTAAAATCATAGCAAACTTCTAAACAAAAAGTAGGAAATTTTGCCATTGAGAAAGGCTCTAAAATGAGAAAACTGTTTTCAAGGAACAGAAGATGGAGAAAAAAGGGAAGAGCTCTTTTCAGGTAACTAGAAATGATATGGCTTAATGATTCTGATAACACCCAATACTCTTGTCAAATCAAAGGCTTATTTTATGTCATTTTCTTATCTCTGCAAAGTTCGGAATTTGTTTGTACTTTTCTTCCTTCATAATCCCAACTCTTATTTTTCAATAAACTCTGGATCTGTGCCAGTAAGTTAAATCAATTTATTTGGAGGTTTCTCCTGTCTTTTCTCCTATTTGCCATCAACTTCCCCTGTTCTTTCAAACTTCCTTGCCTTTGTAGATGAGTCTGAGAGTCTGAAAGTGTTGCAATCATCCATAAAATTGGATAAGCCTGTAGATTTCCCCAGCAAACCTGTCGTTGTGACTCCAGCCTCATGGAGGGACTAGCTGTAAGGGAACAAGATAAGAGCACAGGAATTGCCTTATCACACCTGGTGAGCTGGTGAATGATCAGCTTTTTCTCAAAGGATGCCCATTACAAACTGTTTATAAGATGCTCCAGATTCTGCTCCAGCTGCAGGAAAAACATTTCCTGTGAAGGGCTCAGTACAATTCCTTAATTAAAGTCTAGTGGAAACCTGAGAATTGAAATTTTAAAATTTTTTTTTTTGCCAATTGCTACCCAGTTTCTGGTGTCTCTGATCCCCAGCTAGAGGACTCCTTTCCCGGTGAYTTTGGACATGGCTCACCAAATAACTGTTGCTGGTCAATGTGTTGGTTGCTGCTTTAGCTGAATCCCACATTATTTGCAGTTTCAAGAGAAGGAAAGAGCTGAAGCATCATCACCACTGTGCTTAACATCATATGTTCTGCTTGTAATATGCAGAATTTGGTTTTGCTTAGAAATTACAAGTTTATTGAAGCAACTTTTAGAAGTTGTTCATGATAACTAGGCTTATAATTAATTAATTTCTTCTCTGGTCTCTCAAAACCTGTTATTTTATAAACTTAGCATTCAGCTTTTTCTTCTTGATAGCTGAGCACCATTTTAGCCTGATTTAGAAACTCATTAATCACAATTATATAAGGTAAAAACCCCTACCCCCAAAAAAATTCCACCTGGAAACTAGTGCACATAATAAACAATCACCTCTATGTGCTCAAAACGTGTTATGGGAGATGTTAGTGACCAGTGCTAGACAGCAAATCAAATATTCCAGCCCTGGCTTTTGTTGGAGATTTTACTCTCCACCATATGAAACAGACAAATTCTTGAYACAGAAGAAAGCAAAGCAGTTCAAGTGCAATCTCCCTCTGTATATATTAAACAATTGGCTTGCCTACTAAAAGAAAACACCTAGTTTGTAYACTACATGTGGCAAAATGTCAGCTAAAGTCCTCTTGGTACAGCACTGTGTAATATTCAACATTTCCATCCCAACAAAAGCACACTACCCCGTTTCACTATACAATAATCTTGTTTACTTTTATTTTTGCATTACTCCGTGTCACCTGATTATTCCTTAAAAACTGAGTCATCTTCATATCATCCTGTCTGTACTAGCAAAAATAAAGAGGACAGAGATACCTATAAGATAACTTATTCCAAATCTATAAATATTATGTAATTATAGATATGATGAAATGCCTATTTTTAAATACCAGAGGACCCTCTGATCCTTACAAAAATCAAATAATTTCTGACAACTTTCTTAACTGAAGCAAAATAGCTCACTGGGAGTTGAGTTTCTAAAAGCCCAGCAGGAATACTAATTTTGATGATGGTCAATACTGAAAAGCAAAGACATCTAAAATGCAACTTTTCAAAAAGCAGATTTCAAGCAATCTAACTTTTATTTTTTTTCCATTGCTTATCACATTATACAGCCCCATARTTCACAGTAGAGAAAATTTATCTAGCACTGAGTAACTTGGAAAATTGACCATTCAAACAAATTTTCTCATGAAGAATATAAGCCTGTCCTAAAAGAAATGAAAATCTGTCCTTGAAGCARTCAGAAAAGTTTAAGGCTCTGAAAAGAAATTAGTTCATTGTTGATATTCATTTGGTTCTTAGCTGGCCAAAAAAACTCACAAAGATGTTCAATATAGAACAATATTTTCCTATGTGAACTATATATGATAGCCAAAAAAAAGATCATYTCAGGAGACAAAAACAAGTGTGGACAGCAGGAGGAAAGGAATAAATCATTATTAAAATTTCTTCTGAGGATTGTTTAGTCCTTAGCTGAACTCCAACACGACAAATCCCCATGCAGAGAACAATATAGAAAGCATAACTATTTTATCTGTAGCTATATCTTTATTATCTGTGTCACCATAACTAAACTGTTGCTTCTTAATTACACCAATAGTTTTTCACCTTGCAGTGTTATAGTCACCTGCCAATCCCAAAATCAGCTAGGTTGGAGCAGACCTTTGAGCTCATCAAGTCCAACCTATGACCCAACACTACCATATCAATAGATCGTGGCACTAAGTGCCACATCCAGTCTTATCTTAAACACCACCAGGGGTGGTGACTCCACCACCTCACTGGGAAGCCCATCCCAAAACCCAAACATCTTTTTTATGAACAACTACTTCCTAATGTCCACCCTAAAGCTGTGTCCTCTTACCCTGCCTCTGGTCACATGGGAAAAGAGATCAATCTCCACCTTATTCTTCAAATAAGGGCCATTTTTAAGAATGTTAAAGTGAGTCTTACAAAAACAGTTAGAAATTAGTTTCATCTAAGTGAGAGAAAACAAAGAGAAACCAAAAGCTAATCCAYAACATGAGACTGGATGCTAAGTCAGATTCTTCCAGATCCAGAGATATTTTTTCTGACTTATGTAGTAACATAYGTACAGAAAAACAAGTATTAATGTCTGTCTCTTACTGTGTAGCTCTCATTTTCTTGTGAATAATCTCATTGAAAAGCTGAAACATGAATAAYAGCTGCACTCTCCCATCCTGCAACGAATAGCCTCATTTTATCACATTATTTCTTTTCTCTCTTTCAGCATATAACTGTAGGGGGAGGTTATAATGGCAGCCAAATAGCTCCCATTTCCACCAGCATTTATGCTTGTTTATGACTTATTTGGGAAAGGCAATGCTCTGGCTCAAAGGCTCAAAGCAGCAATTTATCAGTTGCACTACACCCATCTGGGTGAGGAAAACCTGTGTTTTGTGTGCAGGAGAGGGTGAARCACTCAAAGCATCTGGCAAGAGGCACTGACCTTGGGAAAAGCTGACAGTGCATCTTCRGTACACTGACTACACCTTTGCCTTTGCACAGCCCTGCATCTAAGCCTGAAGAATCTGTAGATACAACCAAGTAAAGGATATCTGAACTAATCTCTTCTGCTTCTAAATACACCAGACTGATCAAAAGAGGTTGGCCAAGTTCTCCTATATTGAGTTGGATTTTTTTAATCCTGCATATTCCCACAGCTCTGTGTAAACAAAGTAGCTCCAGTGTCTGAGGAATATGAAGTTTTCTACTTTGCTTGCTCAGTGTGCCAATTCTGGTGTAGACAAGCTTCTTGTGAGGCATTGGTTTCAAGGGGCACTTAGCTGAATCCTAATGTGCCATTACTGTGCATTTTTCAGACAAAACTCACCATTTATATTAGGTCTGCAATTTAATTATGGTGGGCCGGTTTTTTTAAAATAGGATCATATGAACCTTAAAGATCACAGAGATCCCAAACTTCCTGCCATGTGCAGGGACACCTTTCACTGCTCAAAGCTCCATCCAACCAGGCCTTACACCCTTCCAGGGATGGATGCTCTTCCTTATCACCCTCACAGTAAAGAATTTTTCCTTAATATGCAATCTAAASATACTTTCTTTYMGTTTAAAGRCAWTTCCCACTTGTTCTGTTATTACATGMTATTGTAAAAAGTCCCTCTCCAACTTTCTTCAGGCTCCATTAAAGTACTGGAAGGTTGTGACAAGTTTTCCTCAAAAATTCTTCTCCAGGTTTAATTTCCAGATGGGATTAAACCACGGCAATATTCTGAGCAGATTTGGAGAGCTAATCTGCATTTTCAAGATGAACTCAGTAAGAACACCAAAAGAGTCTTCCTAACAACTTACAAGTTAACATCTCAGTGCCTTTTGAGCAATCGCCAAATTAAACGCTGGTCTCAAAGTAACTGGAAGGGCAGAATTTTGTTACTTTGGGGGTAAATGGACAGAGCTGCACTGGTGCCCTAAGGATATGGGGAAAAAATACTTGTGATGTATGGATACAGTCTGGCTGTCTGTGAGGCTGCCCCTGCTCTGCCACCAGCACAGCCATTTTCCTGAAAAACCCAGCTGCCTGTTAGCATCAGAAACAATTAATGAATTAAGCTGAGTTTCGTCTGAAAAAAAGCGAGATGCTCAGTAAAGCCACAGTGACCTGCTGTCCCCACCCCTGTTGCCCAAGAAAGCTGCCCACTTGCCCTATGCCTCTGGCTGGACTTGGAACTGCTGCCTCTGTAAATAATTCTTCTAAAAAAAATTAAAAAGCTGAAGAGCACAGTATTGTTTTTTCTTTCTCCTCTCCATCTACACATTTATGAAATAAGCCAATTAGGTATTCTGARCACTTTAATTAACAAATTAGTTATGAACTGGAAAAAATGGTCATGCTTTCTGTATTCATCAGGCTATGGTAAATTAACATAAGCTAATGATGCTTTTTTTAATGCAATTACTTGAGCTTCACTCTCTACAGACTTTGTTTCTTGGATTGTGTTTGGAATGAAAAGGATGATGTCTTTCCTTTCAATGCATGAGTCGGTCCTGGATATGCACTGGCACTTTTCTTTCCTCTTTTTAATGCAGGACCTTGTACCTTCACGAAATTCACTATCCTCTTGCAATGAATGAATTTTTTTTTTCAGAGGAATTGGTTAGAACAAACATTTTCCTCTGCCTTTTTAAGAACTCGTTCTACAAATAAGTATTTATGAAAAATGTTTCATTAGGGCCTGATCATTAAAACACAGAAAAACACCTTTTWAGGTCAACCATGGGGAAATCATATTTGCCTTCTAAAGGAAAATACAAGTGTTTATGGAGCTGAAGTGGGTTGTGGGTTACATTGCAAATCAAAGTGGGGTGAATAACTATTTATTTTGAAGGTGAAGGATAAGCAAACCTGATTATATAGTAGGATGTGAGGAAGATAGAGACAGAAAATGGCACATCTGTATTTAATGCAAACAATAAGCTGAACTCAAATTCTTTATGGATAGTAGAAGAAAAAGAAAACAAAACAAAAGCGAAACAAACAAAAAAAAATTAAAAAAACAAACAAAAACCCAACATAAACAAACAAACAAAAAACACAAAAAACCCCTCAAGAAACATCAAACAAAAACCCCCACACACAAAACAAATCCAGAGATTTAAGTTAGCGCTGCACAAGGAATTTATTATGAGTAATACCAAAAGAACGTGTTACAAAAAAAAAAAATTAAAATATTTTCATTTAATYTCACAGGGCAAAGAGATAAAGAAGCCATATCTTGAAATGAATAATAAAAAAAAACAATTAAAATTCCAAACAAAACCAAAACCAAAAATCTCTCAAACAAAGCAGAGAACCCCCTCAAAGCRAAACATCAGTTGCTTGTACTCTAAAGCATTTCAGAAATACTGTTTGCACTGTATGCAACACAAACAAAGCTATGTCACACGCAAATATGTTTTTATGTATTTTAATAAATGAACTCATAGAGGCTTATCTTTTTCAACCATAAGTAATTTTCCATATTTTAAATGGATAAATAATTATTTAATAAATAGAGATTATCAATTTGTCCTGACTTCTGATAACCTACTTTGAACTACATTGTTCATGAGATGTTTTTAGCAAACATACTGTATTGCACTGTACAATGTGTGTTTATCTAAAGCACAAATTTACAGACAGAGAGCTGCTGTTTATTTACTTTTTAAAAGGCAACTGTGTTTTAGTGATTTAGCTCAGCAAGAGCTCTCTTACAGACATACAAAAGCTAAGTGGATAAAGCCACTCTCTTATGATTGTAACTGTTCTTTTTATGCTACTCTATCCATTATTTTCAGGAGCTTTCCTGCTTTAAAGAGGCAAGATACCATAACCTGGACAACAAACTTCCAAACTACTCCAGGAAACTCCATAACTTTTTTCCAAAGAGGGTTTTAATCAAAATATAACTAGTTATATTGTGTACAGGTGTTCTTAGCGAGCTCAAAGGATTCCTTGTCAACCCAAGGAGATTACAGTATTTAAGGTGATGATCTACGGTGTAATGACTACTGCATGCTAGCTCCATGCTGTCCATTTGGACAAATGTTAGTTCAGAGGGAGGAGTTCCTTATTCTTCAATTCATGCCCTAAGTAAATTCCTGGCAAGTCCTGTGAAGGTACAAGCTCAGTTTGTTTACACAATCCAGATGTTAAACGTCCCTTCCTCATTTGCTTTGCCGAAAGGAAAATTACATAAAGTCCTTCTCATATTCCACTACACAACAGTAATAAATAAATGGTGAAATAATGTTATTCTTTATGATACTGAAGTTTTAAAACAGAAAGTAAAAAAGCCTAGGCTAGGTGTCGCTAGAGTTTTCCAAAGGAAAGACTGTAGTGAACTTTTTTTTAATTGGTAAAACTATTGCTATAGGTCTGATTGACTTACTGRGAATAATCTGGGGAAAAAAGAATCATATCCCATTATAGATGAGTTCTTGCATCTTCCTCACAAAATGCACAATTCAAAACTCCACTGAGGGGAAAAAAAAAAAAACAAAAAAACAAAAACCGACCTCTGTGCAATTACACCTGTGCCAATACTTAAAATTTCTGATGCTTGTTTTATAGCCACATTAATAACTGTGATAACAAGCCAAGGTCAGCACACTGATTAAAAGGCAACCTGAAAGCYTAGAGAAGAGTTACACAGTGGTGCTAAAAGGACTGTTTTTTGAACATCAATTGCTCTGCAGAAACTTCTTTTCATATTATGTTATCAGCTTCATTGGTAACATCAGATTCCCCCAAAATACTGGACTTAGAACCCCTGGGTGCCAAATTTCCTCTTTTTTATTCCACTGTGCAAAAGATAATTTCCATATATACAAAAATTCATTATGACCTTCATACTTTCACTGTCTGCTGGGATTGTTTCTGAAGTTCTGAGGCTCTACTCAGTTTTAAGCAGCTTCCAATTATATTATATAACCTTACATTATGTTGAAATAATGAAGAATTTCTTCCCTAAATTAAAATGGTATGAGGTGGATGATAGGCAGCCTTAATTCTTGTGCTAGTGAGAAATGTAAGGTCCGATACCTTGGGAAACATTAAAAGGAAGATTGATAATGCATTATATCAAACACTGCTAAGAATCCTTCTTATGGTGTGATGCAGTCCATTGATCCTACTGATAACAGGTCATAAGATCTTAGACCTTATCACCTTGACATCACATATGAAAAAGGTACTGAGGATAGATTGCAAAAAGCTGTAGAATGAACCTATTGAAAAGTCTCCTTTGCTCTGATGTCACTTTGGTTTGTAAGGTGGCAGCAATACAGATGATTTTTGCAGGAGAATAGGTATGACAAAACTGGAAAGAGCTGTAATCTTTTAGGTTAATCTGTTAACTAGATAAGGGCATATATTTATGTGCCTATCAGGTTGACTCCAGTATCAGTAATTTTGGATTTTTTTTTCTTTTTTTCAAAGATAACACATCCCCATATTCTCCAAATAGTACATTGGATCATTTAATATTGTTGGAAATGTTTGATTTACACAGAAGAAGAATCTGAGCTGGTGAGTGACTGAAAAGTCAAAATTATTTTGCTTAAGAAGTCCACCCAAAGGAAATAGTTTTAGGATTTTAGAGCATTGAAAGATTTAACAATGTTTGTATAGYGATAAAAGTGATGGTGACAGACATAAAAAAGAAAAGCCATGCACACTTCTCCTCTTCTTTGGTGCTTTTTTTCCTCATATAAATTACAGACTTTTCAAAAATTATCTGTAGTTTTGTTATACTAACACCAAAGAGCACACAAATCTCTTTAAATTTAAAAAAAATTCAAAAAAATTATAAATAAAATAAAGCAACAAGACTTAGTTGTTTAAAATTAAATACCGTCTTCATACTGAAAGGATAATTTGATAGAAATTGACTGTATCCAGCTTTGTATGAACAGTTACTAATTTAGCTTTGTTCAACTTTTTAAGTCCAAGTCTTTGTTTACAAGCATTTAACATMATTCAGGAGCAACTGCACTCTACCTTTGCCAAACCTACATTCACTARGAAATTAATTTCTTCCTTCTGTCTCCACAGAAGTTTGGTCACAGCTGAAATTTCAAAGGGTCTTTACCCCCCTTTCATTTTAGGTCTGATGGGGATAGCAGCACTTGCTTTCTCCAGCATTAACTCCAGTTAAATCTGTTGGTAAGTGTTTGTGTATCCAGTAGTAGTATAGTTGCTCACAGGGCAAAGCAACAAAATAGTCTACATTTTGTGGAGACGTCTTTACCCTGTTTATTTCCATAACAATAAAATGAAAGTATTCTGTTTACTTTTCCCAGCTGCTATGATTGAATACGCCCAGGAAGACAGAAGAAGGAGGGGACCCCATGAATGGCTTTGGGGATCCATGAATGAGAGAGGCAGTATAAAACACAAACTCGCATTGTACCCCCAGGCTTTGATAATGAAAACACAGATTCACAGTTGAAATTATTACATAAATCAAAGAAACTTACTCACTGACATGGAAATTGTGGTTTCAAACTTTAGTAGGTTTTAGTATGAATTTGCAAGGCACTCACAAACTTGTAGGTAACCACTGAATATTTGTTTCTACAATCAGTAATTTTCCTATAATGAAAAATAATCTTTTCCATCCCCCTGAAAAAAAAACAAACACCAAAAAAACAAAACAAAAAAAAAAAAACAAACAAACAAACAAAAAAAAAACCAGGATACCTTTCTTTGCTTGCCCTAACAAGAAATAAAGTTCAAAACAGCAGCAAGGGGCAATGCAGAAGAACCACCAAGTAAATTGATTTGGAGAGGTTAAACTTTCTGATCAAATTTCTGTCCATCAAATCTGCATTTCCTTTGAAATGAGAATACATACTAACCCATAAGTCATTGAAGACTTACAGAGGTCTGAGTAGACACATATGGAAAATAGAAAATATTCTCAAAAACTGAAACAGAAACCCACCCTACATACACACCCTGAAGGTTTCCAGATCAATACCATGCCACAAAGATTTAATCCTGTTTGCCTAGATCTCTAGTTACAGGATTTGCAATTGAAGTGTTATCAAACATTAGAAATAAATTCGTGGAGGTTTCTGCTTTTGAAGCCTCCTAAAAACTGCTGAAAATATTAAACTCTTTTTGGTGTGCCTCCTTCCAATTTCAACATTTAGAGCAAGAAATTGAACCAGAACTATAGTTACRACTCCAATCTTCTTAATAACATGAWGYTACTATTCAGTAAATCAGTGTCTTAATCAATGGAATAAAATATACTATCTATTCAGATAAAGTGTTTGCCAGTCTAGAGTGAATTGTCATGAAAACAGGAAAGAAAAATAATTGGGTTGGAGAGTAGAATTTTCAAAAGTGAATTCCTTYAATTTAAAGGGTCTGGGGCTAGAGGAGGGGGAGTTCTTTCCATTTAATGACTTGAGCACAGTGCGGTTTAAATAGCACATTTGATTTGGGAATCTATTAGCCGATAATGACTCCTTGGAGAGAGAAAAAATTGGATTCACTTATTATTGGTTTGATTAGCAATATCTGTAATTCCATGAAGTTGTAAAATAGCTCAGCATTAAAACTGARCTATTTTCCATCACTTGCAGGAGCATAAACACAGCAACAGACAAGTTCCTGTGTCAAACACACTCCTGAATTCTGCAGTATTTTTACTGCCACTAGGATCAGGAAAATTATATTTGTTCATGTACATAGACAAGCTTGTGTTTTGTAAAGTATTTATGCTGTGCTTCGCAGGTATTAAGAGATGGATGACAACAATGTAGCAAAGTTGTTATTTAAACAAAGAGTGAAACCTCTATTTAACAAAGAGATACAACTAAATTTCAAACGAGGAAATAAAGCCAATGTTTGATTAATGATAACAATGATCCATATTGGTAGAGAAACTGAACTGTAGTGAATATAAGGGTAATAAAGGGAAGGGTAAACATAATTAAAAGAAAAAATTAAATTCCAAATGTCTGATCTGCTTTCCACTTAGAATAGAWTATGCAGTCTAGTAAACTAAAAAGACAAGTACTCATCTAAAAGCAAAGGAAGATCCTCCCAACCAAGCTGATGCTAAATTGTGTT
>NW_026623596.1:326619-360434 GCF_030028575.1 Malurus melanocephalus
CAATGAACCAAGATCAATATCAGGGCTCTGAGGGTACCTATGGGTCATAACTGCCCTACCCAGTGGAGAAGTCACTCACCCTGCCTGTGAGCCTGGGGGTCCCATTTCAGCTTCCAGATTCTACCTGAGCACATCATAGGTGTATCCATGGCTGGATCCATCCCATATTCTTCCACAGTTACAGATTATGTTTCTCAGCTTGACATCTGACCCAGCTCATCTCTTCCTTTATGACAATCTCCAGACAACTGGCAGAATCTGCCTTGTTCTACCAGCACCACTCACCCTGTGTGTAGACAGAGGGTGGTGCCTTGGTGTCACTAGACCAGATAAGCAATCAAAGTTATGCACTTATTCTTCCAATCACTGAGTCTGAGCAGCTTTGTTACTTCTGAACAGCCTGTCTTTGCATTACAGATGATATACAAAAGCCAAAGCCCCTGTAGTGCTAGGAAAATACCTGAATGACAGCAGTCATTGCTGAGGTGGAAACAATTTACATCAACAACGCTGCTTAGTTTTGTCCCAACAGCCATGACCTTGCAAAAGCTCATTTACCCAAGGAGGACAGGTATGCCCTTTTACTTGAAGTCAATTATGCAGCTCTACTGCATGACTCCGTCCACTTTAGGCATGTGGTCTGTGCGGCTACATGTTACTGCCAGTGCCCTTCCCACTGCAGTGCAATTACTGTCCCATACAACGAAAGAGAAATTAATTCAGTTCATAAAAACACTCTGTTCAAACAAGTGTAAGCAACAGTATTCCACATAAAATGCATTTTTGCATTAAAAATACCATTCATCATTTTCTGAAATATCTGAGCATTAAGGTTGAGTCCATCCCTTACCTCCTCTCTTGTTTAACTTGGCATAGCCTGGCACGTAGCTGCTTGTCATGGATGATGAACTGCTGAAGGAGGAATGGGGTAGTGCTGAGACCAGAGGTTCATCACACTTTTCTGAAACACAAAAAAAAAAAAAAAAACCAGATTCACATTATGCTTTTAATTATTCATAGGTATTAAGGGACAGTGTGCCCTTTATTTTCCCTCTGAGTAATAACATATCCTTGTTTTTTTTTGTACATCCCAGCTTTTCAAAAACAAAAATAAATCCTAGAAACACAGACCAACAAAACAAAGAAAAACCCACCACAAAACTGACAAACAAACAGAGGCATACACACGGACATGAGAAAATAAAGACTTCCACCATTGACAAAATAAGGTAACGGTAGTATTAACCATGAGCCATCACCCTCCTTAGGGATACAACAGCTGAACAAAAAAGCCTGCCCCGATATACCTGGAATGGTTTTGGTTAAATGAAAATTTAGTGCTAAAGAAAAATATTATCATGAAAGCTTTCTAAGAAGTAGATAAGATACAAATTTTCATTTCCGTAATAGAAGTGCTGATAAATCCAACATTAAGAAATAAATGAGAAAATAATGAATTATCACTAACACCAGATTCATTGAAAAATTTATACTAACTAATCTCTATAATTCATTTGAGTACTTCACTTCCATTTTACCCAGTTACAAACAAGATTAACTTTGTATTAGCATCTAAAATGGAAAAAAAAAAAACCCAAACAAAATCAGTATCCTAGTCTTCCTAATAAGAAAAAAAAAAAAAAAAAAAAAAAAACAAACAAAAACAAAAAAACCCACTAAAACAAACCTCCTGCTTTTGCATGATATAAATCACAATGAAGAGATCTGGCTTTGCATTTTTWAAATATTTTCGTACTGCCGTTTGTTGAGTTTTTTATTGATATTTCAACAGATAGGAGAAATATGTAGTGCAAATTACCCATTCACATCACAGGTAAAACTAAAAAAAGCCTTAGCCTACACCTGTAAGCCTGACTAATCCTTTGAAACACATGCACTGCAGCASAGTTTCTGCTGTAAGTGGAGATATCCTCAATTTATGTATCTAGAAAGCATTAGGTCACCATAGGTAGTTTGCCATAAGTCTAAGTATGCATAAGCAACATATTTAATGCTCAGCCATAACACCTGATTYTGGTACAATTACAAAACAGTAGTTTGGTCAGACTGGATCACGGGTGGAGACCAAATTAATCCTACCTTCTAAAGAAGATCTTTAAAGGAAAAAATATTTTGAGTGAACCAAGTAATATAAAATGCAATACTCCTAAAATGTGCAGTCTCACGTAATGAAAATCAAAATTACTTTCACAGCAATGGAAACTGAAGCACAGGAATACAGAAGAGCCTTGATAGCAGAATCAGTATTTTGAGATTTAACAAAGTAAATAAGTGTCCTTTACAAATCTCTGAATTAACCAACATTAAGGGAAAAAGAAAATTCATACAAGCTGTCCCGTCCCGCTCGAAAGAGGGAGTCGGGGAGGATTCTTTTAATAGATTTCTTGGACAAAAAATAAAGCGCAAACGCGGCAATATTATATCTGAGAACTGTTTATTGATAAAGAAGGGTAAGTGTTCCTACCACTTCCTACCAAGGCGGGGAATAGAAAAGAGGGAAAAGGAGAAACGGAGAGAGACAGAATAGGAGACAGATTGTTACCGCTCTACCCCGGGCACCCCGTCGACGTTGGCAGAAGGAGTGAGTGTGTGTGTGTGTGTGTGTCTGTGTGTGTGTGTGTCTGTGTGTCTGTGTGTCTGTGTGTCTGTGTGTCTGTGTGTGTGTGTGTGTGTGTGTGCTGCGAACGGCGAGGAGCCTGCGCGGCTCCTGAGGCGGCTGGGCGCGATTTCCAAACAGCAGCGGCTGCGTGTCCCTCTCGACAGCGGAGAAGACGAATCTGTGGTTATGGGCACACTCGTGGGATCGCTGCGGCTGCGGGCACTGCCGGACACACGGCTGGGGCACTGCCGGACACACGGCTATGGGCAGGCTGGGGCTGCGGGCACTGCCGGACACATGACAGCGGCTGCTGCAGGCGGCGGCTCCGTCGGGAAGAGCAAACACGAGGTTGTCGCAGGGTCGAGATGCCTCGGGGAAGCGGCGAAACAGAGCACACGGAGAAGACAGGTGCGAACAGGGAAGGCAGGACCACAGGGAGAAAAGGAAAAGCGAGGGAGCAGGGGGAGGCCAAGGTGACCCTCGAGGCGGGCCCCCACTACCTCCAAGAACTGCAAAGGAAAATGGCCCCCGGTTGTGTCGCAGTTAGCTGCTTTTATATGCCTCGGTCTCCTATTTCCCGCGCGTTTTTTCCGCGGGCTTTTTTCCCGGGCATCCGGGCATCTGCCCCACCAACAAGGTGGGGGCAAGGCGCTTGCAGAGCAGTGGGGAAAGCTGTCTCTCCCGTGACTGGCTGTCAGGCAAAGCCTCCCGAGGGACAAGGCTCCCTGCAAGCACACTACTCTCGGAAGCCATGTTTTACCTCGTGGAACATATGTTGAGGCATAAATAAGAATCAGACTGGTCTCTGTCACAAGCACAGGCAAGAGTAAAGGGCAGCTGCTTTGAACTGAATTAAAGGACAACTCCAATGACTTTTAAGTTCACTTCCACACTATTTAATGATAGAATTTTGACAAGGGAAGACAAATGGCTTTAAACATTATTGTTTGTACCAYGAACCAGAAAGATTGATTCCCTCCTGCCTATGCTTTTGGCTGCAGCTGAGCAGCACATTTGGTCAGAAGCTGCAGCCAGGTGCTCCTCACATCACACAGCTCCAGCARCACACTGGGGCTGCCCACACCTCCGCCTGGGAGCAGGGACATGGCACACAGCAAAGGTCTGTGCTTYCAGATCCTGGGTGCCAGGGAGCCTTTACTTCAGTCAAAGCAGTACAAGGTTAGAGCTTAAGTACAGAAGCAAGCAGCAGACTGCCAGAATTTGCAATTTTTGTCCTAAGTGCCATAATCATATAAACACAGAACTACTTGACAAAGTTTTTTTCAGGTACCTATTTATCTATCAGTTTATTTTCTGTAGATCATAATAACTTTTCAACTTGAAAACTGCTTGTGCTGCCACTTCATTAGTATTACCTAGCTAGAGTCTTGAAGGCATTTATTATTTATCCTGTTGTACAGGCAAAAATGTAATGAAACCTTTAAAAGCAGAACAACACATAATCAGAAGTTTTTAAAAATACATAACAAAATATCTTTATACCATTTTCCTATGCTTACATYGCATGATATTTAGTGTTAAGGAAAATAACATATTCTCATCAGTAATGAAAGCTAAGATTGAACACCTTTGTTCTGTTTCCTGAGGGGTTTTTAATACATTTTGTTAAGTAAATTGTAATGTTTATACAATTTTCTGTGACCCATAGCTTCAAACAAGGGGTGAGAGGAAAAATCTGCATCTTCCTGAAAATATATCAGAAACAGAAAAATGTAGCTACAAAAAATGTGTTCAAGTTATGCAATTTGATTTATTACTAAATATAATGGGAGTTTACTGCTTACTGTAGTCTAAAAAACGTGAAATAGAGGATCTATCTTAAAACATAAATGAAGTTCTAAAATGTTATTTTAAAAAAAAAGAGCAAACTCTAAATTTCTGCAACAGAAATAAACATGGATTTTTGACATTGTGCTCAGAAACAACATGACAGATGTAAAAAACCTCTCCTAACAATAGAAGTTCATCAGAACTTCATACCTCTTCCTGATTCAAGTRTTTATTGAGAAAATCTTATTTATTGAGAAAATTTATTGAGAAATCCTTTTAATTGGTACCTTTTAGCTGGTATATCTGTGCTATTATTGAAGATGCACAAAAGGAAATATAGAAAACTTATTTGGAATATGTACTAGTTTCTAAATCATTAATGATCTGCCTTACCTGTGTTTCACTAATCCATAGACTTGGATTCAAAAGAATAAGACAGAGAAGTTTGACTTGGGGGAAGAAAAAAAAAAAGAAAAAAAAAGAAAAACCAGAAAAAAACCAACAGACATAAAACACCCACATAGAGAATATGTCTATTTGTCACTACGGTCACAATTTCTCAATTTGGTTGGAATCATCAATACTGTTGTGGGGGCTAGGAAAAAAACCCAGAGTTGATAAGTTTTGCCTTCATTGTTGTTTAGAACTATAATCCTGTCCTATGTCTATTTTGACATACCAACTAATAATAAAAAAAAACCCTGACTTTCTCATTGTTAAAAAAAAAAAAAAAAAAAAAAAAGCAAACCTCCCAATCTGTCTGCTCATTTGGGCTTCAAAATAGGAAATTCACCATAAATGTGTATGAATTATAGGAAAGGACTATATTTCAAATTACTAGACTTAAAAAAGATATTACATCTCATTAATAACTCATGACTTTAGGTCCAACAGAACAAAAGTTAAAAGACTGCTTACATAAGCTAATATTTCTAGCCCTATATGGAAGTTCCACTAAATATATTGCACTATTTAAACTTCCATCAGAATATGAAATACTGTTACACCACAGATTTAAGAGGGGGAAAAAAAAAAAATACTTGGGAACCTTTGGTTCTTCCAGCAATTTTAGTTATTTCCTGCAGAATCCAATTCTTTACTTTCTGTAACCCGAATCACACATACCTTCCTTTTACTGAGATATAATAGCCTTCCCCATATAAGTCAATGCACTGTGCCCTGTTAATCAATTACAGAGCACACTCTCCTGCCAGCATCGCAGCAGCAAAGGAATAAACTCTCTTCCATATCATTTATCTCACTGATATATTAACATCCCAGGCAGCTTAAGTCCATTTAAATGCTAACGTTTTGAAGCAAAAAGACACTTCCACTGCACTCTATTCTGTTTAGATCAAAAGAATTGATAACTTTGTCATAGGTGTGAGGACATTTGCTACTCTGACTTCGCTATTCAGAGGGAAATAACAGAATACATCCATCAGAAACAAGTCTCCTTAAATTTCAAATAACTAGATCAATGGAAGCCTGGCAACCTAATGTTGTCAAATACAAATGCAAAACATCTGGAATCCTCAATCTTCAAATTTCTCAAGATCTTTGAAAAGAATGTTCACTGTGCACTTGCTCTGTTCTTACACGCTTTCTCAGGCACTTGGCTATTGGAAAACAAACAGCAGATGAGGTGGATCTCTTGTCCTATCAAGTGCAGCCTCTCATATTTCTAGTGTTCACACTCAACAAAACCAAGAAAGAATATCTGCCCTTTCTTTCCTGTTTTATAGCTTATTTCTATATCCTGCTCATCATGCTGGATTAACTAAAAAAAACTTGTCCCCTTTTTGCCTGCAATTGCTTTAATTCCCACTTAGTAGTCTATGAGCTATTTAGGGAACAGGGACCACATTATTTGAAGGGACAGCTCTTGATTGTAGCACAAAGCCGACCATATGCACATAAACTCTTTTATCAACMCCGTAGGTTATTAAATCTTATCCTCACTATACCAACAGTCTTCAGTGATTTTTGATGGGCAAAGCAAAATAAAATACCTTGATGCTTCACTTCACAGAAGTCTGTTCAAATGCTTCCTGATCAATAAACAGGTCACCTGTAAAGTTGCTGACATATCTTATCAAAGTAGCCTGAGCACATGAAAAAAAAAATCTGCAGTTCATCTGTTTTCTTGACATTTGTATCTAGCAGWAGGTTAGACTACCCAAAAATGTTAAGAAATGGTAAGAAAAAGCATTTATAGTCACAGGTAGTTTTTATTAATAATGTGGAGCTGCATCAAAGTGCCTCCCAGAAGTTCTTGCAAAGAGTCTGTCAGCAAATAAAAAGAGAGCTAAGATGTGTACAGTGGTTCTGAAAATWAAAAAAAWAAAATTGGATAATGATAAACAGAACTCATTAGAAATAAGTAATGGTGACTTACTAAATATGCTTTTGAATAAGAGAAGCTTTTACAGTGTATGGTCCAGTGTGCACTGAGGAACATACCTTTAAATAAATATCAACACCCAAATCCACAAATTCACCTCTCCTGCTTCCAAATCTTCAATCAAGATTTCCTATCAAATTATAATCTAGGATAGCAATTTTGCTGCAGGACAGATCTAAGACAAACATGCCACCAATAACAACCTTACTAAATAAAGCTCCACATTGTGCATGCCAGAAATGAAGAACTCGAAAGCTGAACAACTTAGATGTAAAAAGGCAAATGACTGCAGCGTCAATATTGTGTTGTGAATCCAAAATAATTACAATAAATTGCTAGCAGAATGTGAAATATGTGAGACAATCTATAGCAGCATTGAAAAAAATATAGCCAAGAAATATACAAAGTCTTAACTCTCTAACTAAAAGGCCTAATCAGTTCTTTTACACTAGACAAACAGAACATTTACAACACAACCCACAAAATCTGAGCTATTAACAGTATATCCAACTCATTAATTATTCAAGAAYGACTGTCAAGTATAAGGGGAAAATAGTTTAAAGCAATTTCAATCTTTACTTATAATGCAAAAGACTCCTGCTTTAAATATGAATTCAATATAAATGTTAGGGAGCAAGGGAAAGAGTCATATCATCTGGGTTTAATTTGTACCATGTGCTAAATGCTGGTTATGCTAACCACACTTTTCTCCTCCAATTTGAATACCTAATTTCACTGTAGTGTGCTGAGGAGGAAGAATAAGCCACCAAGCACTTCTGAAAAGCAGTCATGAGATTGCAAGGGCACTCTGAAACGTGGGTAAGTACATATGGGAGCTGGCACATCTCCAGTGACAACCAACAGGAATATTAATGCAGCCAGTTTGGATTGCAGTATATTATTATGCTGAGACAGCCTCACTTTCCATAAAGCACAGGCAGGTTTTGTAATCCAAAATGAGTGCTGAGTTTAATTCACAAGCTTGTGTCTCCCCAAAGAGTAGGAATAAATAAGCACAAGTTGCTAGAACATTTTATGCACTGTTTCAAATGAACTTTTAAAGTGATGCAAACCAAAAAGCAGGAGATACTTCAAAGCAGCTCATCATCAAWGGCAAACCCTTTAGAAGTCAAACTTAGAAGCAAATGTTATTGAGTATAGGCTGCCACAGGTTTAATTTCAACCTTGGCCCTGTGTCACAATCCTGCTGTCCAGTATAACAAACTTTGAATTTCAGATTATGAGTGATAGAAAGGCAGAAAATGGCTGAAAAAAGCCAGGTAGGCTATACCTCATGCTCCCAAGTACTTAAATCAGTAAGAAATTAATGTAGAGTTTGTCAAAAACCACCTTCTCTTACAGAGAAAGCAAATACCTGTTTGTCAGGTGTATTGCCAAATAGACCAGCCTTTGATATAGTTGGGGTAGTTCAAACAAACAACCTTCTGCCTTTTGCATGTTTTATTGTGATTTTCTTAGCTTGGATGGCAGTTTAAAGAAACTCCACCACATACTGCTACTTTCTTTTTCTCTTACCCAAGCTAACAAGCAGACTTTACTCCTCCCAAGGTTTCTTGGACCCTTTTATCTAGATATTAGATAGGTATGATGATTGCTAGAGCAGAAGCTTGATTTTTCACCCTCTTCTCTCCCACCTAATTTCCATATTAGGAAATTATCTGCATAATTATCTGCAGAAGTCAGCAGATTCTCCACATGAGTGACATTTCACAGAACACCCTTGATGGAGGGTTGGGGAGCCAAATTCACATTCAGCTTCATGAGCAAATGAGTCCAAGCATCACTAAAGCTTTTCTTCAGGTATTTCTTGAGTTTAGCTGTAATCTAAAAGATTAGAGCAGCTCATATTGACTGCCTGGGATGTTTCATATTCCCCTTCAAGCTGCAAACCATCAATAGAGATAATATGCTGTTGCTCAAAAGGTGAGCTGCTGCTCAAAAGGAAGGAAGTACAGCAGCTATTCTTCTGCCCCCAAGGTGAAGCCATAAATTACATTAATGGTAAATTACATTGGTCTTGACCCAATCTTTAAGGATCAAGGTTACTTGTTTTGAGGTTTACATCAAGMCTTCTCTTAGAGCTCTGTAAGGAAAGGAACAAGTCTCAGGTAATGTTTTTTTTAATGGTGATTACTTCACTCAGAGCAGTGGACAGGCAGGGAGATCTGTTTCTTTGTTCTGGTTTGGAAGTGGGAGTTCATCTTTGGGCAATACTGGGTGCATCATCAGGGCCATTTCTAAAAGTGCATTTGGATGCCCAAAGACAGACAGTACTTTAAAAGGTCTCCCAAAGTATTATTTTTTTCCTGAAATTAATTTCTGATACCTGCTGACCAGTTTTTAGAGTAGCTGATGACTTACAAATCTGAAAGGCCATGGTGTAGACACCTACTTTCACTCTTACAAATGAGTGTCCCATTCCATCACAAGGGCCAGGTTATTAATAAGTAAGAAAACTTTCTTGGTTTGGAGAATTTTTAACAAACTTTTTAAAAGCATTCTTGAGAAACACTGAAAATGAAAATATCAAAACAATTGTATCAATGTGTAGTGTATCATATGACAACTAAGACACATTTCTGGATACATTGCTGTCATCAATTGGCACATAACATTTGATAAACTCTAGTATTCTCCATGCTTCTTTAACCAATGAAAATTTGAGAAGGTTTAAAGCTAACATCATTAATTACTGYGATCTATGATTTACCCATAGAGATTAGAATTTATTTTTTAATTCAATTACTCTGTTCAGAATCATTGTTAAGTATAAATGTGAAAAAAAGCAGCCTCCTGAAATTCAAATTTATCAAAATTTCAACATTTCACAAAGGAATAATAGAAAACTGTATCAAAAATTTGCCTAATACAAGTTTTAAAAAAGTATAATTTTAAATTCTTTATTTACCAAAATACACATTTAATTTAGTATTTTACATCTGGAAAGAGAAAGGCACATCAAAATTTAAAGCATACATTATCACTTAGTAAAATATAGTTTTAAATTATTTTTTAAAATATGGGTTATTTATAGTGTCTAAGCCATACCTACAGTAAGATTACTAAGTCAGCTGGGGCTGGCTGAAGGCTGTGGTTGTATTTTGGGGCTGTTTGTGTTGGAAGAGGGTGGACAGTGGAACTTTTTGCATGGCTCAAAAAAACAGCACACCTAGATTGCCTTTGGTTTACTTTACTTCTTGTGTCCATTGAGAATTCATCAAATGTCCCCACCCTTACCACTGTTGTGTGCTATGAACACATTTGTCAACTCTGTGAATCTGAGAGTTTTATGAGAGACTTGCAATCTTTTTTGCTCATTTAGAAAAATCTCAACTACTCAGATCAATGGCACCTGGAATAATTGAAAGTAAGTCAGTCTGGTTGTGTGCTTGGGCTTTCATTACACTGTCTTTAGTGCATAAACAACAACAGACTATCAACTCTATGCAAAGTGAAACTCATGAATATTTCCATATTTTTGCATATCCAATCCTCAGATGCCTCTTTAGTTTTTAACCTTCTGACATGCAAATATACTTCTTCACCTTTTCACTACTGAAAATRCCTGAACATTTTGAAGGATTTTAAACTCTAGCTTAGATATGTTTACAGGTTTATGTGATTTGTCACAGACTGCTACCAATATGAGTTAAGTAGGAAGAAACCTGGAGTCAGGTAATGTGAAATTTTAGAGTAGAAGGCAGAGGGACCCACAGTGATGAAGAAAAAGAATACTGAAAATCTTCACATTTTATTTTGTCGAGTCTCATTTAAATGAAATTAATTTCACTAATTACATAGCCTATGTTCCTCCTCAACCAACTTTATATCAACCAGTATCTTTTGCTTATGGGGGGGGTATGTATGTTTTGCGTGGTTTTTAATTTTTGTGTGGGTTTTTTTTTGTTGTTATTAGTTTGGTTTGCTTGTTTTTCAGGACCTAGAGATAAGACACTAATGGATAAAGATTAGTTTTCTGCACATTTTTCTCAATCAGTTTTACTTTCCAACATTGCTTCAGCAGGTTTCCATCTCTGAAATTAGGCTTTCATCTCTAGCAAAAACAAAATATGTGGCTTTTTTCCTCACAGTCCTACTTATTTTAATGGTCCTTTTACTCGTTGCATTTATTTATCAACATGATTGTTCTGAATTCAGAGATATTATTCCAGGCTTTACCTAATTTAAGCAAGATCATGACAAACAGTATGTGACTTCAACATAAAAGCATTCCCACAGAAAGCCWAATGTTAATCCTCAAAACAATGCATCATAGGTACAGGAAAAAAAAAAAAAAGATGTTTTACTCTTAGTGTATAGAATGAATATGAAATAATAAAACATTTTAACTTTTTTTTTTTTTGAAATTATCTCTAATGAGGTTATCTACCTGCTTACATATTAGTTAAGATGCTTAACAAAAGTCCCATAAAAAAGTTAACTCAGAGCAAAAGCTGCAGATCCCTGAAGGCCTTACCAGAAACTACACTTTCCCTACAATGACTAGGGAGAAAACTCTGTTCCTAAAGGGAGACAAAATATTTAATACCATGAGCATGTAAAGCACATTCTGCCTTTGGTTAGAGGAGAAAAGAAATAGTAATTAACAGGTTATGCAAAACACCATAGACAATTGTCTCTCAATTTACACAGCAGCAAGCAAACATCAGTTAAGCTTAAAATCAGGGTTTTATTCAAAAGCATTATTAATTCCAGGCTTGTGCATTGTTGTTTACCTTCAYATCCCCTTTAGAGAAAACAGACATTAAAAAAACTGATAAACAGAAGCTATTAGTCCACTGTTTATCAGTTGTCTCCTGCTAGAAGTGATGATAGAAGCAAAAGCCAAAAGGTGTGTGATCTATGAATTTAACCATATTATACTGACAGATTATTGTTTTCCTCTGTGTAAAAGACAAATAAGGTCTAACTTTTCTTWCCTGCCTCTTCTTTGCAGATTTTCCCCTCCAACTAAGAATAAAATCTGTGCTTTCTCAATTGCTGTCACTGATGCATGGGAGGATTAACTCTSACTGTATTTTCCAAACCTTTTCTGTTAAAAAACACTCTCTCCCACATTTCTGTAGAAGTATCGAGTGACCACAGAAATTAAATAGTCATAATACATTGATTTCACCAAAGCACCACAAAGCATCCTGAAAAGATATTTTTGCAGATGAAAGAAAAAATACTTTTGATCCTTTTCCTTACTGTTGTATTAATGTAGCCTGTATATAGCATATGTTTAAATCATCTTGGTCTTGATTTAATTTCCCAAAAAGAGAAGATATGCTTCCAAACCRTGCTAATATCTTTTAGAGGATTCTTTTTTCAGCCTAAAATCTTACATGGATTTTTAATGAACAGAACAGTGGCTAGGAAAGTAAGAACAACAGAAGAAACTGAAGACCATTTGATAACAGAAAAGTGTGAACATAGTTTAGAATTCTGAACTTCTGTCTATATGGTAGCATGRAAAGAGCAAGCTGTGTTACAGATGGCCTGTGAGACAGAATATTCTCTRAGGCTTGTCATCCATACTGGGAAAACCAAACCAATTATAGAAAATGGCTGTGAATTTTGACACTAGAGTCCCAAWTTTCTAACACCAATACCTTGAAGARAAKAGGTATGCAAATCAGAGCMGGCTAACAAATGTTTTCATATGCCAGAACAAAAATCTGCAAGTAGATTCCAGTAAGTGTTCAGTATACTTATTCACACAAGCAACAGCATGAGGTACAAATCAGTTCAGGACAGCAGCTTCAAAGGACACATTTTGTGACTGTGTTTTACCATATTCCCCAAGGTTTGAAAGTACCTAGCACTTAATTATTAAAGATAGAATGTTTATTTATTTCCCTGGAGACTACAGAAAATATCAGACCATTACGATTTGAAGAGATGAAGATTTGCATAAATTTGTATATCTGAAGCTGAATATAACTTTTTTTTTTAAAGATAGACTCACAAGTTGGATAGATGAGAATGTCTTATTCACAGATGTAAAGCATTTATTGGACTCCTGTTTCTCACACAGCTCAGGGCAACGAGCATCGCAAGCAAACTCTCCGTCAGTCTGCTTGGATTCATGTTTTCTAGAAAGAGTAAAACTTGGAGTAAAGTCAATTTTACCTAAGCAACATAATGCCAGCAGAAGAAAATTGCAAACATTTTAAAAAAACTGTATGAGTGGTAGGTCAACTCTTTTCTAASATAGGATAGGTAAAGTGAGAAGTATCTGTCAAAAGCACAATCTCCACTTCAGAAAAGACACCCAGTTTTTAATTCCAGAAACCCTGGTGTTAGTTCTATATTCACGTGAGACAGTAAAATCTTGGAGGGGATGGTATGGGTCTATGACAATTTTATCATTACTGAGAGGAGATACAAATCTGGGGTGTTGCAGGTCCTTGTACATCCTTTTTCAAAAAAGAATGAATTTCCAATGCAAAGAAAGCCAGGGTCAACCTTTGKGAATCCTTAACAGGAGTATAGGAAGCAAAATCAAAAAACTGCACATGCAGATGCTGAATTCTAATAATTTTAAATGTGATTCAAGTGCATAAACCATGGCACTTACCAGGAAARTACATATCCAAACTTTAGAGTTACTCAGACTTTTTTTCAAAAGAAGGAATATTATTAAAGGATACTTTGGATCTAGCGGTAGGTACAATTTTACCAAGCAAGTTACCATGTGATCTGCTTCTTGTTTTGTACTTTTCCTTTCATTTTGAGGGAATSAAAACTAGCCACGTCTAACACCCACGAACAATTTTTATCATTTGGCTTGAAAGGGGCATAAGGGAGAAATAGATGACAATCAATCATTTTACAGTGATGTCTGGGTTGTTCTTTTGGTAATAGGGTAATATCCAATCAAAAAGGTACAACATTTACTGATATTTCCCAGAACACTTGAGCAAGTCATTGTGCTAAATTAAACATTGACACATAACCACAATAGACACAGAAGGCTCCAATATTTTGACATCCACTCTCATCTTTGTTTTAAAATTTCTGGATGTATTTCCTCTCTTGAAGCACTGCTTCTGAGAAAACAGGCTGCYGTATCAAGATTTTAAGAACACCACATGAGATGAACAAYGTAACAGTTCTCTAAGGTATAAAAKAATTTTGTGATTAAATCAATTTTGCTTCTTTCCAGCCCCCTCCCCCCAAAAAGCAAAATTGTGTTTGCATTGTCCTGTATAAAATAGACAGTATGAACATTTTAAGTGAGCTACTTAACGGAAAAAAAAAAAAAAATTTCTACCCAGACTACCAAGTGCGAGTGAAAGGACAGGGGCTGCCTGTAATGATCAGTATTGATAATTCAGAGCATAATGGTTCTTTCATACTAGCAAAAATAAAAAACAAAGGGTGAAAGCATGGTGCTGCACTTTTCCTATATCCTGTCTTTGCATTGCCCCAGGAAAAATTCACCTGCCTTTGGGAACTTAGCATCCTCAAAAAATAAATCAATTTTTCCATCCATAGAAAAAGACAGTGTGTGCCTTACTCATGCTTATTTCGTCCATTATTGGGACAAGAGGAAGAAAGCTTTGGTTAGAAGCAGAAGAGAAGAAAATGACACATAGGAAAATCAGTTCTGGACTTTTGGTGCATCAAAAACAATTTTCAAACACTTAATCAAGAGTAAGGTTAGTGTACCAGAGTTCTCTTTCACTGTGAAGCAATCACAATTACAGGTAGGTTCATGTGCTCCCAAAGCTTTGTGGGGTTTTTTTGTTGTTTTTGATTTTTTTGTTTGTTTGGTCTTTTGTTGGGGGGGGGGGGGGGGGGGTTGTTTTCTGTTTGTTTCTTTGTTTTAAAAAAAAGCCTCAGCTTTTCCCATGTACTTTGTCTCATCAAAAACTCTTGAATTAAGGAACACTTTTTAAAAAGAATTGCAAAATAATTCATCTTGTTAAAAGCTGGTTAGAAAAATGCAATAGATGCGATACATATGGTTTCAGTAAGACAGATTTTTAGGTACGGTATGCCAGTGCATTCCTCTTGCTAATTTAAATTGCCAGACCTACCTTATTTTAATATTCTGTGGAAATAAAAGCCACAATGTTTTGCAATGRCCTTAGCTATCCTGTTGCTTACACACTATTTTTTGAATATAAGTCGTTGGATTTGTTCAGTTATCAGATGCAAACAGTATTGACAGCAGCATCCTCTATTATTGTATCTTCATTATCATGCACAGCTACAACTGAGGCATTTTGAGGCCAACAGTATGTGATAATTATGCTTGGTACAACCTTATTATTACTACATGTTTAACATGTCAACCAAGAAACATAGCAGTTAAATTAGCATATCTGAAAAATGAAGGAGTCTTATAATTGTAGCCCATTCCCTCTGATTTTAATCAGATATCTGAATATTAAGTTCCTAACATTACAGTTTACTACCTTTGTCTGGATCATGAACTCCCATTATGTTCAGAGKGAAGGATGCCTCCTGTAAATACATTGGAAAATCTGTATGAGTACATAAATATTGCAGGGCAGGATCACCTGTAGGACAATTCCAGTCAYACCAGCTGCAGTTCCTCAGAGCTTGGCAGGAGTCTGCCAGAAAAACATTGGCAGAACACTGCCCAGAAGTGAGAGGTGAGGCAAAAAAGGGTGAGAAATGGCCCTGTGAGGCCTGGGGGGAGAACAGGAAGAAGGACAGGAGGGCTCTGGGCTGCCAAACTCCTCTGGAGGATCCCAATCTCATGGAGAGGAGCCCACACTGGAGCAGGAAACAGAGTGAGAGACCAGAAGCGGCAGAGAGAACAATGACCCCACTATTCACCATTCCCCTGTGCTCCTCAGTGGAGAGGTAAAGGAGTGAAAGAATGAAGTTAAGACTGCAAAAAAAGAAAACTGAGGTAAGGGGGAAGGCGTTTTATGTTGGTAGGTTTGGTTTCTTTGCAACATCCTGGCAATAAAATAAATTTGTTTTTCCCAGTCAAACATATTTTACCCATGAGATAGTTGGCAAGTGATATTTCTATGTTTATTTTGACCCACAACCATCTTCATGTTATTTTGTTCCCAGATGGATGGGGATGCCTGGCAGCTGGCSAGGGTTAACCCTCCAAGCTGTTAATCAGATATCAGAGCTGTGGCTGCACTKCTTGTCAGAGACACCACAGACATTCGCACCAAGGATGTTGACTAAATACAGCATAAAAGCATTAAGTGTTGGATTTTTCACAGATCTATTTGAGGAGAACTAAAGAACACCAAATTTGCAAGATTAATTCTACATAGTTAAATTTGAAGCTTSCTACTTCAAGKTTTATCTGCCTGTCCCCAGTACAAYATTCACACCCAGAASAAARCTGCRAAGATCTGGCTTTCATCTCTCCTTGACACAGCCTCTTGGGGTCCCACTGAAAGGCAACATGGGACTCTAGAGGAGGATGTCCCTGCCCATAAAAGGGGTTTGGGATTAGATAATCATTGAGGTCCTTTTCAACCCAAACCATTTGTTATCCAGACAGTATTCCTCCACCACAAAAGAAATAAGGAAGAGATACCAAAGGAACACAATTATGCTGTTCYTTCAGCAAATAAAAAACACTGACAAGGACTGAACTCAGATTGCCCTCTACTGAGCACAGAAGAGCTTTCTAAGTAGCTGTACGTCAGGAGAGGAAAGACCTCACAGGAAAGCCAAGAATGCTYTGTAGTTGCCTGTACTAGGCAACAGTTCTTCAAATTTGAGCTTGGGATGCAAATCCAATATCCAGCACCATTTGCTGAAACCAATGGCAGAATTGGAGGATTCACTGTTCACTTCTATGGCAGGCAAATTGTAATGTGAACTTGTTACAGTGAGTAGGATAACTACCCTGAATTCACATGTATTTTGCATYTCAAGAAATCATTTCAAATTTCCATTCCTGGCATTTGTGCATCAGCAGCAATAAAATATTTTCATCTAAGCAGCATGATTTATCTTCACGTCTGCATTTCCAGAAGTGGGCAGGAAAGTGACAACACAGTATGTTTAAAATCACCATAAACACAGAAATAATGCAGCTTTCCAATATGAGAATCTTCACAAGTTGGCCTCTAACAGGATTTGAAAGTTTCCATCGAACCTCAAAAAATCTATTCAATGCACTGAAGACATAGTGCCTTGTCCTTTTACAGATTMCTAGATTGCACAGACTAATTCTGGATAASAAGTAGGAAACCACAGATCAGCAAAAACCTTGAAGCAAAAAGTAAAAATTTTTATCCTTTTCATTCAACTGTGAATGAAGGACAGCCAGTCAGRATAAGGAAAATCTGCTATATCAAAACTTGTAGCATCATAAGCCAAGTAAAATGGYGCCTTTCAAKTTTATTTTTTTTCCTCTCCCACTTCTGAATACATAAATAATATGTCAAATTGTGTATGTTTAATTAAGATCTTTAATTCACGGAAAAACAAAGCCAAAATATGTTGAAAACAAATAGGAAATCAACAAAAAAATAAACTAATTTGTTCAATGTACCTCTAATTTTCCTCAATAAATCCTCCTGAAATAAAAAAGTATCTATTAATAGCATCCCAAATTAAAAAAAAAAAAAAATCCAAAAAAAAAACCAAGCCACCCTCCCCCCCAAAAACCTGGAATCCACAAGAAAACCGAATACTTTTTTACTTTTGTACACTTTATTTTCAGGATTAATTTCATTAAGCCACCCTTAATTTAATTTACAAAGTTAACTTTTATACTCAATGCACTTTGCCTGGATAGTAGGCTGAATTTGTGAAGAATTAATTTTCTCTTAYAAATGAATGAACAAGATTGGTGGAAGATATAATGAGTGATTAAGTGATTGCAGTTAACAAAAAAGTTTCATTTTGTTCCCTTATGGAGAATGATGGAATATCACTTTATTGAAATCCATTATCCTAATGAGAGGATATTCTATGCTTGATCTTAGCCAAAAGGCYGGTGAAGATATTTTAATGACTTACTGCTTTTGCTTAATAGGGAGATTTCATAATTACTGAAACTACATCTGTTTGATTAATGAGCCTTTTCCAGCATCCATGCATCTTCTTTCAGTTTGGCTGGAAAAATACACTTGGAAGCACATGCACATAGGTGCTTTTCATCCTGTATAGGTGTACCAGTAAAACATTATTGAGAAGAAAAATAATAACCACCTCAAACAGGACAGTATAACTGATTTTTATTATTATAAGAAAAAGTTTGCAATTTCCCCCTCCAWTTCTATCACACAGGAAAATGTTTATTTTTTCAATAAACATTTAAGGAAAACTTGCAATGAGTTTTATGGCCCTTTTCATGGATGCCTTAGGATGGCTTGCAATCAAGTAGAAAAAGAAAATTATCCCASGAAATACTTAAAGGCCCACTGGTGCTGTGAAATTATAAATGCGGTACCCATACATAGTATCCATTTATGAAAGGAYTGCAGTTATTCTCAAGTTTGTTTCACAGGTTGCTCAAAGACTACAAAATTGTGACATGACTTATACCAAAATTTCCCCAAATAATTTCAGCTTCAAAGCCAATCATATGATAATTGAAGTTCAGAAATCATAAATGAAGACCTATTGATTAATCCTCATGCTTAAGAGTTTTCATATGTTGCATTAGGAAGAACAGACTAAAAGAGTATCAGGAAAATAGTTCATGGTAGAACTTACCAGAGGAAAGAAWTTAGAGAAAAGTGTTTATTAAAAGGCATCAACCATGTTCCTTAGTTATTTCAAAGAAGAGTAGATGGTATGGTCATATCTGAATAGATGATATGAAGATATTTTGTATTATTTACAGAATGAAAAGGTATTGCCCAACTATTGCATTATCCTGACCCCAAATCTGTCTCWTTAACAGAGTTTTCTGCTGGAAATGTCAAACCATTTCTTCATTTCTCTGGTTTACTGCCCTAGTTATTAATTTCTTACTAAAGGTATTTAAAAGAAAAAAAAGCTTCTTCTTCTCAAATAAAGACATTGGTATATTGTATTTTTTTTTTTATTTTTCATAATTGATGTGCACTGAATTGCATTTTGTATCACAGTACCAGAAAAATTTGTAATGTGTTATCTGTTCTGCTATTTTTGATATGATATTAAAATACAGTTGTCAATCTTTTTGCTTGAAGACTCACTCTCTGTAAGTCACCTATTTCTGAGACACGTTTCTTGAATTCTTATTATTTCTCAGCTAATATCTCATCATCAACATGAATACTTTTTTGTGGTTTTTTTTAATGTTGATAATGGCATAACACGTGTTCAAAACATCTAGGTAAAAAACATACTGCAATTCAGTATAGGCATCAATAAGGCACAAAGAAATCAAACCTATGCACCACTTGAGAAAATTGTTCTACTCAAAGGAKAATTTATTTAACATTYTTTTAATATTTAAGAAAGAAAATARCATGGAGTAATATGCAGGYTATTACCCATGAAATATAATTTCTAGGTCACAGATTCCAGCTGATGAAGCCTATGCTCCCATTTTGTACCTTGGAAACAATAGCAGTAGCTGCATGATAATTTGGAAATTTCATTGCACCCTTAGAAGAAATTCCAAGAACACAAAACACACCTCTTCTAGAATTACAAGATAACTGAAGAACAGACCAGTCACACCTTGCTCAGGACCCCTCTGTTCCAAACTTGAAATGGTTACAGAAACATTTCCTGAAAAGTCCTAGGGGCTGTTGGGTAAACATATTTTAAAACCCCCAGTAAAAATTTTTGCCATAAAAATGTCTGACATTTTGCTATCCCCATAAAAACCAAGAAATATTTATTGTAATGCAGAGACTTCACTGCTCCTTGTAGTTGTCTGTGTGATTTTGTGTTTAGGGGTAATGGTCAGCTGCTGGTCATAATATAATTTTCAGTTATGTTAATGTATAAAGAGACTTATTTATTACTTTCTGTGGTCTTTTGAGTGATAGTGCTGGCTGCACACTGTTTTACCTGAACAATTAGAGCTTGGGATTGCAATTTCAACTGAGGTAAATCATAGTCTCCACCAATCAATTTCCTTCTGTGRCAGTGTATTGACTGAGACACAAACTTCGTGCAACATTTCATATAGAAATTTCAAGTTAAARTGAARCAATATTGGGAGACAGCCCAACTTKKATGYTTTCATTTTATCAAGCAAAAATGCTCAGCCTCAACAGGWGCCTCCCAAAACACACCACCCGTTCAATGACTGCATAAGGGAAATACTTGGATATTTCACTGCTGTAGAAAAGCCAGATTGATYGCTGTCAGCTTCCAGATTAAGTTTKTGAATGGAAATGCTGCATGTTTGGAATAGTGCTTTTGCAGCCATACTGAAAGATGGGCACAAAGAGCATCAAATTCCAGCTGCAATACCAAAGAATTGTATCTGGCTTCAAGGGAAGGCAGCAGTTTATCTGAAGTATAATGAGAGCAGATTTGAGCCCAATGCCAATATTGCAGTTTTCAAACATGATTACGTAGTGATTAGCTCACTGTCCTTCTCCTTTTCCATTCTGATTTATGAGAGTTTGTTATATTGCCTGTGGATAAAATAAAATTACTTCTATAAAATAGAAGGCCAAACAGGTGTAAGCAGGAAAAAGACCAACAATAATAGAACTAATAAGCTCAAAATACTGCCATTTGTAGCCTTTAAGTTCACAGGCACTAAATAGTAATTCATATTTACTAACTCTTATGAAATCACTATGCTTTTTTAAAACCATGAAGATGTGATTTCATCACGGCTGCTACCYTTGCAAGCAGGGCAAAAGAAAATCACTGAAAAAGTGAGGGGTAAGTTATCAACAGAAGAATGTTTGTACATATGGGTTGGATAACCCCACCAAAAAGTTAACACTTCTAAAGTATTGACTAACTAGCCTAAACACTTCACAATATTACTTCCAGGGATGTCTGGTATGATATCTGCTGATATAATTTGTGTTAGAAAACCACAAAAAACACCTCAAAATGAGCGGGGCATTAAAATGCACATTCTCTGTGGAGACAACATGTAAGAGACCAATAGGGCATGTTTGCAAGTGAGTTACAGCTTCAACAGGACTCCCAGCTGGACAATTTTCCTTGTACTTATGACGGAATTAAGCCACAAGATTACTCCATTGGCCAAAGAGGACCTGAAAGACTTGGAAGACACAAGACAGTGGCTGAGCTTCACCATGATAGTTTYCATAAAAAAGTGAGAACTAAAAATCCCAAGAAAATGAAAAGCTTTGTYCCTTGAAAGACATGGAGAAAGGCTGATATGGATAAAGTATTATTAACTAAAAATCTGCCAATAAGAATTAGATAAGTACAAGAAAGCATACAAGGAGAAAGGATAAGACAGCAAAAGAGGAGAAAAACAATTCTATCAAGAACTACTAGATATAAGAACTAAGTGTACTGTTCAAAAGCTAGAACCAGGCTTTCTCCCCAACTCATTAGCTTTCATAAATCAAAAATAAAATTTAAAAAAGACATAATTCACTGACACTATCCATGCTATGCCCTCATGATTCACTGTAGTCAGCTGTAAGAACCAGTTTTCATCCTTTTTGCCCTTGACAGCATGCACGTATATAACCAGAAAAAAAAAGCTCCCTCTAGTGACACTACTTGCTCAAGACAAGGGATGATAAGGCATTTAAATGGAAACGTTAGCAGAGCTCGACTTTCATAGAATAAATTCAGTATTTAGTAGCAAGTAATTTACTTAACAAAATAAACYAAACCCCAAACCAACAGAACAGTGTAATTATAATTTTTAATAATAACATTTTTTTCTAAAAAATATACCTAATTCTRCATTCTATTTTCCCCCATGATGCTGCAACAGTTTTACATCATGTGATTTTTCCCTTATTAGGCACTAAATTTTACATAATGGTAAAAACTGACAACTAGTGTAAAAAAAGTAATGCAGAAAGAAGATTTTTTTTAAAATGTTAGAGGAAACATGAGCAAGATGAGTATGGAATAGTTGCATATGAAAGTCAGAGTAGAAATAATATTTGTTTTTMAATTGGTCCTGAAAAGCTGGAATGAGAAGTTTAGAAACCAAATCAGAAGTGGTTRTTAGTAAAATAATCCCCAGAAATGGATCAGATGGGAGTAGAAGTGTTGAGGAAAAGGGGGTGGGGAGAATTATAATAATAAAATAGTTAGTGAGATATGTACTYAAACTAGAATGGAAAGCAAAGGCACAAAACTGATTAAAGAGCAAAGGGAAGCAGAGACATTTTGGTGAAAGGAACTTGCTTGTGATATGAATAAAAAAAAMCAGAGAACCTCAGTGGAAATAAGTCATAAGAGAAAATGACTTAATAAATGTAGTTTGATAGGTCCATAAATCTCTGCACTCCATAAGAGTAAATAGTTTTACTTATTTATTTAAGGAAAGCAAATGCTTGTTTTGATTTGATGGAATCAATATGGGGATTTTAGCCACTGGGACTATTAAGAGTAAGAGCTAAAAATTATCCAAAGATTATTAAAAGCTCAAGAGTGCCAACCTACTAATATTTGTGTAATAACAGTTTAAGAAGCAAGCTGCATCACAAAAGGCAGAAACTTGGACTGTGCAACTCGTTTAATCTAAGGCAGAGCTCCCCCTTAGCAGGAACCCAAGTCAGAAGATGATGGCTGCAAATGTAAATATAGAAAGGAAGAAGCAATCCCCCAAAACTGAGCAGACCTGTATCAAAACACTTTAAAGACAGCGCATTCTAGTTTGCCCTTACACTGTCTGAAAAAATTATTTTCTTTATCAAGCAGAGAAATACTTCCTATTTAAAGCTCTAACACTTTTAATAGGTAGCGAATGCTAGAGAACCCCTCAAATCCCTGCTCCTTTTTTCTTTTTAATAATCTTCAAACATATGGTTAGTTTTTTTTCTGACACATCTTTGGTTTTCAAAGGGCAAAGGTTTTTGTTCTTTCTGGGTCTTTCACCTATTTTAAGGCACTTACTAATCATTGTTTTGTTATAAACCACCTGATAATTCACCTGGGTTACTTTATTTTGACAATGAAAGGAAATCATAGTCATCAAAAATCCAAATCCTTAAATTTGTTAGAAGTCCCTAATTACCTGCTTAATGAAAGAGCTGTTTGTAACTTTTTATCTGTAATTTAAGAGAAAAAAAAAAAAAAAAAAAAAGACTAATCAGGTTATTTCTGAAGAAAAAAATTAAACAACGTTTCTATTATTTCTCTAACATACCTAGAACCCACAAACATGGTATTTTAAATGACAGGTGCCAGAAGTTTCATATGACAGAGTACAACACTCTTTATACCTACACACCAAGCAACAGGAGACCCTCTCCAGAGCATTTGTGATTTATGGTTTCACGAGACAGACTGCTCCAAAGCAGAGCACTTGAATATTTTTCAACCATCAAGATTAAACAGTGACTTTATCTTTATGACACTGCATCTGCACATTTGCTCAAATCATAATTGCTCCTTAAAGCAGGACACCTGCTAATGGCCTGTCCTTTGGTAGACTCTCAATTCTCAACACCGGTACTCATCAATAACCAGCTTTGGCAGAACAAGAAAAGCTCCACTTACTTTCTAAATTACAGACATACCCAACGTTGTACTGGCAATGAAATTTCATATTAATGACATAAGCTATTTCTCCACAGAATTCACAATTTGAAATGGCAAAAATTACATGGTGACTTGTCTGAGGAAACAAAATACCRTATGTTTCAAGGTTTGCTTAAATATGACTGAAAAGGGAAGAAAAGGTGAAAGTTGGACAGGACAGTCTCTTTAATAGCAGAGTTTACATCAACAAATGAGGTATTTTCATGAGGCCTGAAGAGATTTTATGAATAAATAGTTGCAAAGGCAAGCATGGAAAAGACCTTTGGGATAAAAGCCTCAGCGTTCTTATCAAAAATACTGATATCCCAGCCCAGTACCTACGTTTATCATGAGCCAAGACATGCAGCCTACCACTTGCAGCAAACAGAATTCAAACACTTCAATTAAAAATCAAAAACTTGTCATGCAAAATAGCCAATTCCATTTCATTCACTTTGACTTATCTATGATAGCRATAACATGCAGCATTTTAATCACTGCATCCACAGAAGAATGAGYTAATTCCACATTTTTACTGCCAACAAGTCTTCAAATACGGGGAGGAAACAAGGCTGAACTGGAACACACTGCAAACAAAGCAGGTTGAAAAGTAAATGAGATTAAAGCTGAGCCTGATTTAAGTATAATTACAGTCCAAAACTGGTGAAAAGTGTACCTTAATAAGGTATAGTACACTTCCTTTGTAGTTTCATTTCTACTAGCACTGCAACCAAGAGCAATAAAACATGACCAGGAACAATRTTTAATATATGCAGTATGTAGTGGAAACATTAACCAGAGCCCAGTTTTAATAAGATTCTTGTGAAGAATACAAATATACCCTAAAAAAAAAGCCCAAAAAACCCAAACAAAACAAAAGGGAGAAGGATAAAACCAAAGCAGGCAACCTGAAAATCTCAACAAGTCAAGAACATGCTTCTGATTTCAGAATCTTATGTTCTTAGTAGGATATTTGAGCCAAAAAGTCATCCAGCTGGATACTTAAAGCTCTGGTAAGCAAAAACCATTTTTTTTCAGTTTCACACAACTATATAAAAATCATTATGGAGAAACAAAAAACAGAACAACAAAAAAATATGCAAAGTTTACTTTAATCCCATTATGGTACTTCTGGAACATTTATTGGATATGAGAGGAAGTAAAGCATGTGGTCTGATTTCGGTTGTAGTCCAAAGTAAGATATTCTCTACAAACACTGAAATTGCTTGTTACAAAAAGCTGCTAGAGCACCAAAGCTCCATTTCGACTTTGAATTAACTTGTCAGAACTCTTTAATAAGTTTTATTGAAATTAAAACTGTGTTCTGATTTGGCACACCACTACCTTTTAAAATGTGTTGCCTGTTGATAACAAACCTGCATTTATAAGTCTCCTTTAATCCAAAATACCAGTCTCTACTAAATGATCATGCATGTTATTTATACATAAGCAGCCTCACAGTCCCCGGCAATGCAGGAGCCATGGGAGGAATAAAACTCAGCAGCTGCTCAGCAGAGCACAACTCCACTACAGGTTAGGAGAGGAAAGGAGGAGGAATTTTAAGTTTCTTTACTTTGCCTTGTAAATAATTGAGGGGGAGGAAAGCTTATCAGACACATTTAGTTTTTGAAGAAATTTGCAGACTGTTTTATCAGCACCACATAACACATGAGGAAAAAAAGCAACAAACCAAGTAGTTTTCCTTATTCCCAAAGGTCAAGGAAACAACTAAACATACCCAAAATCCTAAAGATAGCTAAATAATCAAAGGGTGTCATAAAAATTGTACCAGCAGTCATTTCCCCCTCTTCTGTATTTCAGAGGAATCACTTCAGGCACCTSTGTTGCTTTGTAACTTCCTAAGGTACAGAGATCTATAGTCACAACCATGCCTTATAAATGGGGAYTGTACATATCAGCAATCAAGTCAGCAAGTGCAACATGGGACACCTTGGTGTCATATGCTTTAGCAAGCAACACACGCCACAAAACTTGCTTTCTGAATGACTATAAGGAATACGACTTCATGAATACAATCTCCATTTCGGTTTTCAGTCAGAACTGTTATCTGCATTTCTCACACAAAAGCAGCCAGTTTCCCAGTTGAAAGGGATTTCTAATGCAATGCTTTGAAGATGGAAAGAAGGAGGTTTTTTTTAACTGCACAATACTAAAAAAAAGTGTAATTTTTCTTCTTCATGCTTCCTGATCATATCAGAGAAAATAATTCTATTTTATTCCACACTGATTTTTATACCATCTTATGACTGTGTCATATCAACTAACATTATTATACCAGTCATTACTTGTGATTGATTATTTCATTCTTCCCCTAAGCAAAAAACCAACCAGCCTTCCAACCAAAAGAAAAAAACCCAACCAACCYCCCCMMMAAWAYASMRMAAMASWRWAAAAGWMSMCSMMGCMRMMAAAMAMMACCAAAAAACAAACCAAAAWCAAACAGACAAATGCCTCAAAAGAAATAAAACCTAGTAAAAGAGGGTAAGCATAAGATTGTGTTTGCTCTTGGTAAAATTTTGATTTCTCTCAAAAAATGAGCCTAAAAAGCCTGGCAAATAAGAAGCTGAAAGCAGAAGGGAGACCTTTGATTTTAATGCCAYGGTTCACTGATTAGCAGTGCATAATCGATGACAGAATAGATGCCATGGTGGGATACTCTCTGTCATGCTATGCTGCCTCTAATGAGAGGACTGCTTCTTTCAGTAACATTATATTATTGACTTGCACTATAGTGTAAGAAAGATCAAACCAGCTCAATTAGGATGCACATTGGTATTCAGGCTGCACCATACAGGGTTCAGTTACAAGCACTTTGTTCCTGAGGATAACAAACTRTTTGTGCATAATGTATCTTTTCATCCTTTAAATTGTAAAGGTCATTGCATGGGAAGGTACTGCTTTTCTGACTGCTATTCTAGAGCTTTTTCATTTTAATCTCCATGCATCTATCATAAGCTATTGACACAGGAAAGGAAAACAAGGTAAGAGGACTTGTTTTTTAATCCCCTCTCCCACTACTTGYATCCAGTCATATAAACAGACATATYATTCCCTATTGGAAATAAATATGGACTCATTCAAAACTTGGTAGAAATTTTCTACCCATAAAGTAATTACTCTGGGAAAAGTAAATTAATATGTCTTTAAACTCACCAAGAGTAATCTTCTTTGGCTCTGTTTTGCCTGATCTTAAAGGTCAATGGACATCTGTTCTGACTAGAAACATATTCCTTCACATCACATAGTATTTGATAGGACCAAATTAAAATGCACAATGAGAAAAAGTTACATTTTTCCAGAAGACTACTTATTTATTGTTCAGCTGAGGTGTGCAAACATTTGGGAGGAGAGCATTGTTTCATAGACCGAGCTAAGACTACTCTCTAAAGCGTATTTTGAAATGCTTATCCAAGTTAACCTTGTGTGAAAAACAATAAAAACTCACTATAAAACAAGCTGTTACATATTTTGGGTTGGCAGACCTGGCATAAACACAGACTATTTATTCAACTGTACAGGTTGAGGGCATCTTCTATTYTGTGTCAAGGGGCTGTGGGCTTGAGACCAAATATAAAGATCTTGCAGCCTATTTCAGAGCCAGGGCTCAAATTTCACTCGAGTACATTAAACCTCCCCATCAGGACAAGACACAAAGCCTCTTATGGCACTTCTTGAGAGCTAAAYTTGAATTCCCTCTGCTTTCTCAGGGTGGGACTGCTCACGTAATTCCAGTTCCATGACTAGTCTTATCCCTGTTGGTTGTGCAATGGACACACAGAAAAAGGTGATCCAACCTACAATCTCCTACTTAACAAAGGCTTTCTAGCCCAGGTAGCTCTGGAAGCAGCTCAGGGCAGGCCAAATGAAGCTTACTGGTGGAATTTTTCTGGCCTCAGTAGCACAAGTTTAGTCAGCCCTCAGCCCATGTTATCAGTCATAGCATCAAAGCATCAGGGAAAAACAGTAGCCAGCAAAAAAAAATGTTTTCCAACTAGTGTTGCAACATGCATACCAGTGGGACATTTCCAGAGTGATTAAAAAACAAAGGGARAACTTTCCTTCCAATATATGAATTTTTTGATACTTGTTATTCAAGCATATTCTTGGAGCACAATGTTTCTAGACATTTCCCGRCATTTATTGACAAGTGTCTTGCCTTCACCTAAAATATCCTAGAAAAGGAATCTGCATATTTTTGTAGGGGTGTCTCAAAATCAGAATCTGTAGCACTCTACTTATAAAAAAGCCTGGAAGACTAATCTTAAGTAATTTCTTGCCCAAGAATCCCATATGGTTGGATGTTATGGTGAAATTGGAAATAAGCAGAGTAAGCATTTACTTACTGGGACCACTACTTGAAGGGATTCGTGCACGGGCTAATCTTTGGGAAAGAGACATCCCCTTAAATATGTTATTAAGCAGATTTTTGCTGACACTTGGAATTTAGGTTTATGGTTTTTCTGAGTAATCATGTGAGAAAATCCCTGTTAGGAAATAACATCCGCATCATATAGATGTGTTACATAACATAAGGCACAACAACATAATGACATTAATGATGAAGTTCAGTAATTTCTGTAATAAAGCAAGAGATACATTCCTCTATTTTAAGTGAGTTTGGAAAGTAGAATATGTCTCACAGCATTTATACCAATGATGACGTACATCAGATAAGACAAGAATATTGGAAACATGGAAGTGGAAGCAGCTAAAAAAATCTAGAAATAGCACTTCACATTTCCTGGAACTGATTAATTATCCTCTCTGCTTTGAGATCAGAAGGCTGAGGACCACTCAGATAAATGAGACTTTCAATTTAAGATTCTCTCTATTCTCCTTGGATGTTATTCTCCACAGACTATACTTTTATTTACCATATATCTATTTTATTATTTCATCTATCTTGTTGTATTTTTACACCTATGTTTTAATATAATAAAATTGAAATTATGAGTAAATATAGTACCTTACAAAAGGCATCATCTACCATTGTCATTGAGGGAAACATAGAATGGCCAGACTGCCACTTTACATAGAATAAAATTGAATTTCACTGCAGCCATTTATACTTCCCTGTAGTTCTCAAGAGAAAAGTAATTTTCATAGTATATTTACACAAAATACAGCACTTTCCAAGATATATATAAATTATATTAGTATATCTTTCTAGCCATTTTAATGGCTTTTTTGGTTCCTAATCACCAGGTATATTATTATTCTCATACCTAAACTATTTTAATTGTTTTGTTGCTTCTTGTTAAACATTTAATTARCTTACTGAAATTGATAAAATCTAAGCCTAACATGTTTAACATTTCATTCTAAATAACTTGAATACCCTGAATAACTTGAAGACTAGAGGTTTTTGAAAAATAGCAGATATTTTTGATGYTGACCTAAACAAAGTCCTTCATACAATTGCAAATCATAGCTATAATGAGAAGTGTGCATCATTTTCCTCACTTTATTTGATCTTTTCGCTGGTTTTAGTTACTAGTTACACCAAAAGTTAAAATACTACACCACATCTCCTTCCTCATACTACAGTACTAAGGGACTATAATAGTTTTAACTTCACTCATGAACAAGGAGCTCAGGATGATCTGACTGTGAAAAGATACACAGGATCTTTCCACAACCACTGACTTTTTGATGATCCATATCCTATGATAACACCACTGCATTCCTACAAAACTTATGATTCACTTGGCTAAAAATATACATTTTTCCCTCCAAAGACAGCTGATTTAGCATAATAACAGCAATTTTGTTTCATTTGCAAGTGTTATCAACAGTAATTTCAATTTTTGCTGCTTTTTCAGAAATCTGGAAGATCAYCATGAAKGCTTATTATCCTATTGGAAGTATCSCTYTTCCCACCCTTATCTCCAGATTACTCAGTTATTGTTCTCACATGGAAAGCATACCTGAAGACCATTAGTCATTTAGGTCTTAAAGCACTAAGTAAATATTTTATTAATTACTTACATTGCTTTGGATATTGTTGCTGTATAAAGGGTAGCATTTGTATCTTTCTGATTAGACCATCACAGGCCCTTTGAGACAGATACACATTCTAAGAACTTGGTATGATGAAGATGCTACTGTAGAGGATGACAGAGCTGAACAATCTGCTTTAATTCTAGTAGAGGAAAAATACCTATATTAGCCTCCAGCTTTTCATGTACACAAGAGGAATTAAAAAATATATCTTTCAGCTCATTATACTCATACATGTGAGCACCCCCAAACTCCTGAAGCAGTTGGCACAAACTGGAACATAGTAGTAACTGTTAAATGTATTTAGCAATAAACTTACTGAAGGACTGCAGTTAACAAATCTTCTGTAGCTTTCTCCTGGCTCTAGCCACTTTTCTCTTTGGACCCCAGCAGAGATTATGACCACTCTGCCCTGGTAATAAGATTAACATAATACCSTTTCCCAAGGCAAATGGCCATCATTTGTAACCGTACTGATCTGTGTCATTTGTAACCATACTGACCTGTGTCAACCCTTTATGCCTTCCCCTCACCACCACTGCTGTTGTCACCAGGATGTGATGGTCCCTGTGACAGAACAGACAGACCCTGTCAGCACTGCAAGAAGACTCTCTGCCCACCAAACATGGTTGCCAGGATCTGGTGACACCTGCTATGGAACAGGGAAGCATAACAGCTCAGGAAATACTGCCTATAACATCCAGCAGTTGCAAAACCCAGGGATGTAGACCAGAACTGCTGCTGGACAGCAAAATTTGTGATCTCCTGGTGGTCAGGAATGCCTCCTCCATCATCTTTTTCCTCCAAGGAAGRCTCATGTTCTTTTAGGCAAATCTGAGTTTAGATTAGGATATCGTATACTGATTATTAAGAATTTGACCCAATCTGCAAAGGGTCCAGGAGACTAAAAGTCTAGGAAACTAAAGGCACTGGAAAAAAGCTACTCCAACTACTAGAAAGCCTCTTTAATTGGAAACAACTATTACAAAAAATGTGTAACAATAAGCTACTGCACTMACTGGGAGGAATCATAGATAACTATAAACTGTGTTAATGTTTAAAATTTTATTTAATAAACTTCTAATTATAGCTATAACCCTGCGACCAGGTGAAGATAGAAAGGAAATATCTATCCCAAAAAAAGCCAACATTGCTTTTAAAAGTAAAAAAAAAAATAAAAATCAACCTCCCCCAAAAAAAAACAAAAAACAAAATAGCTATGACAGAAATGATGATTTAGTAATTTCACCCTCAATTAGTAGAACAATAGAGAAAAATATTTTTCAGGTTCCCTACAAGCAAGTTGACAGCAGATGAACAGTATTTGTCAAGAACAAATACCAGAAAAAKAATGTTTTTCTATGTATGACAGCGGATCTTTTGTCTTCCTTTCAAGAAATGGTAGGAAAAAAGCTTTAAATCAAGACCTGAGAACAACTTTGACAACTCATATAATATTCTCATAAGTATCCTGGGAAAATGGCTGCAGAAAAAAAGAAAAAGAGTTAGAAGTGTACATACACCTCTGTATGGGGAGTTAGCACAGACATTTATTCTAAGTGAAGTTCAAGGGTCTCCCCTAGTTAAGCCAGAAGAAGGATAATAAAAGGAAAAAGATTGCTATTAAATTAAGAGATGTTGTAAAATAGCTTTAGCAAATTACTCGGAGGGAAAGACTATCAGTAAATTCACTGAAAGACTATCAGTAAATTCACTGAATAAATGATCTAAGCCAAAAGACAGGTGTAAGAGTTATACATAAATAGGCAGGATTGATCAGTAGCACAAACCTAAGTTGGGGAAGGACCAGTTAATGCCAGTTGGCCAGAAGGTGAAAGTATCACAGGCTACGTAGGAATTAGCATTTTCATCCTRTCAGGTAAACCCAAATCTGACTGGAATGCATAAACAGGAGGATTACAGCCATTTCTCTGCCCCTCGAGCTGGCAAAGGCTGAACAGTACTGCTGTATCTCACTGTGGGCAYCATGCCTCAAGGGAGAGGTGAAACATGAGAATGACAGTTCAAGATAGAACACTGAGTACAAAGGAGATCCAGAAAATATGGTCTGTGTGGGGTGACTGAGCAAAAGAGGCTTGCTTAGCTCTGAAAAGAGAAAAAGGCAGTTACATCTTCCTTRAATCTTAAGGGACTGAGGGAAGAGTTATTTCATTTCTATGGTACCTACTGTCAGTAGTTACTTTCTTCAACTGGAGAACAAGATCTGAGAAAAAAGAAGCTTAAATACAACCAGTGATCTATTCCACCAAGGCAGACAGTTTGGGAAGCTCTGAACACTCTACCATACATTATAGTCTTTTTAAATAAATCCAAAATTCATAAATCAAATGGATGAAGAAATGATGGAGGGTATAACACTTCATTTTTTTAATAGAGATAAGAGAACAGGATACAATCTGCAAAAATCATAGCCAACACTGACATAAGCATCTTGATCTTCACAGTGAAATGGAGTAGCTTGCTGGTTCCAATTAAATTTCAAGGGGTGTCTTCTCATACTGGGCACTAATTTTGTTTCCTGYTGACAGTTTCAGCAGAAACAGGCAGGTCTGAGCAAGGCAATTTCTTTGCCTTACCATGTTGAAGATCAGGGACATGCCATTGTGAAGAATTCATATTGGCAAGTTTATGCCAGCAACCCTGTCCCTGTCTAGTTCACTAACATTTTAAAAGGAAAGTAGGTTTCAGAACATTTCAATCCTTAAAGCCTAAAATTACACAGGAGTGTGAAATCCCCAATAATATTTGTAGGAGTGTGTGTAGAATAAACCACTCAGACTGGGGCTAAGCAGAATTGCTTTTGAGCTTACTTCTGATATTCCAAATTAACTAATGAGAACTGAACTGTTCATTAGAACAATAAGAACAGGAGCCCTAAATGCACAAAAGCAAGCTAACACAATGACTGCTCTCCACAACCTCACCTCCCAAATTCCCTTYTAAAAACCTGCATCCACAGCAGGACATAATTTATGAGTAGATAAAGCTGCTTTTTCTATGTTAAGCACTCACAAGATGCAGTGAAAAAAATACAGCTCAGCTCTTTGCTTTTATGTTAAATTGTGGGAGAAAAGAACAAGAACAGAGTTATATCTCTTCCTTGAATCAGCAACTTTAATCCAAACTGAAGCAAAGGATAAAAATAATGTAAATGCTGAAAAACAAAAAAACTCCATCATAGTAGAAGCTTCTTCCTAAACTCTGTGTCATGTATAAAATTCACCAGAAAGATGAGCCTTGCCATTTGTCTAGAAAATGATAATTTTTGGAGGGGAAAAAAATAAAGTACTAGGAAGCAAGGCATTCCTGTCCACAACTGTGAGAACRGGCTATTAATAAGAGATTAATGAAGAAGCTTTTTGTTTACAACAAAAGAGGGTGACTTATTTGAATATTATTAATAATATGGGAAAAAGTAAAAGAAGAAAGATTCCCTTCTTATGAAATGGTAAATCTAAGAAACACGTCTGAATAGGAAATAAAATAAACAAAACTCTTCCATAGTATAGACACTGTTACAGAAAGCCTTCAGGGCAAGAAGTTCAGGAGGAGGAGAACAAAAGGAAAATAGATTCCAATGCAGAAGGCTTTATGCAATTTTATTCAGTTTGTAAGGTCCCGGTGGGGACAAATGTTAGCAGGTAATTAATTATCAAACAATAAATTAACACAAGAAAGAAGAAATATTTATGGGGACATTTGTTCCTAGCAAAGTAGGAACRATTAAGCAGTTGATCAAGAACARAATGTTTCATTTTATTTTTCTATGRTATCAAAATCTTCCCTGGATTCCATTTCAGTGGGACAAGAGTCAGCCAGGGGTGTAAAGAGACTCTGGTATTTTCATCTAGAGCTTTGCACACAGCATCTGAAATCACAAAAGTTGTTGAACTTCAATTTTGTTCAATGGATTTTACAATCAGGCATATGTTGAGAAAAAAAAAAAAAGAGGAAAAGTCTTGAAATAATTTTTACTCCAAAGAATATGCAAAAAATCAGCTCTGAAGATGTATATCAGTTTTAGTTTGGGAAACAGCAACTAAAGCTTTCATGACATAACTACAGTTTTTTTAAAATTATCAAAGCAACTCAAAATTAGAAATTTTCAAGGGTGTCCACAGTGACAAAGCATACACATGAATGTACATGCTTACTTGTGCTACCTATGGCAAGATACTAAGTCCTGATGGTTTTTGACACAATGATGGATATTACAACAACTAAGTCAAAGAATAATGGAGCAGGGGGAACAGGGGTAAGATAGCTTATGCTATGAACTGCTATATTCATCCTGATTTGCTTGTTGGGTTTTCTTTTTGTGTGTGT
>NW_026623596.1:360549-408195 GCF_030028575.1 Malurus melanocephalus
CTAAAGAAAAATTGCTCTAAACTCTTCAAAATTTCAAAGGGATGTTCCAAGTGCATTACAGCTCCTCTAACTGGATCTACAGAGCAAGGAACACAAGAAAAGAAAGGGCAGAGAGAATAAGAAATATATTGTGCAAGATGAAACTCAACATTGAGCAACAGCAAGACAGTTGACTAGGTAATTTGCCATTCCTACACCTTTTACTCCAGTTTTCCTACATGTGGTTTCATGTCAAGAACACAATCCCAAATGAGTATTAGATCCAATTYCAGCAGCAATGCCAAAGTAATTGTTTTCATTTCCTTCATCTGAGTAAAGATAGGGAAATCCTGTAGTGGGCTGATATGTGAGGCATTTCTTAGTACACAGTGGGTTGATTTTTCTTTCAACTGTTGGTACACATTAAAAATAAGCAATATATRGAATAGCAAGGAAATAGCTAAAGATTCTCTAAATAACAAAACAAAACAGCAGTCTATTCCTATTCCTTAAACTCTTGATCCTGCCTCTCAATTTCTCACTCTGTACCCTATTAGAATACATTTTACATATTTATTTTTTTTTCCAAATCTGTCAGTAAATTCTAGAGAAAAGATTCTTGAAAGGAAAACAAGCAGTGGATGTTTGGGGAAAAGAAAGAATTCATCTTTAATCTGTGCTATTTTTGAGTGAATTGCCCCTATATTGTGAAGCTTGGTATTCTATTCATAGGAATCACAAAATACACAGAGGTGGAAAGGACCCACCACAATCATCGTGTCCAGCTCCTGAATTTTACYGCTCTACTTTTTCCAAGCAATAATTGATAAGAAATAACCATTTCTCCCACTCTGTTGTAAAGGAATCACAGTTGTATTGGGGTGTGTGTGATATTACATTTAAGTTGGCTACAATGCCAAGTTAAAGCTKTTTTCTCTGTGCCTATCTATTATTATTTCCCTAAAATTAATACCCATAGAGTAGGTGCMATCACAACAATATTAAAGCACAGCATAACTGCCCTAGATCCCAGCACAAGTCCTGAAAATTCACATTGGATGAAAATATTCTGCTGAACTCATGTTTTTTATGATTAGTGCTTACATTGAAAGGGTTTAGATTACTTTAATTAAATAGCGTACCACAGAAAGATATTAGTGCCATGATGCACTCACATTAACCAAGAAAGTTACTCTGCCCTGGTACCATTTTATTTGCCCTGGTACCATTTGAACAAACTTTGTTTTGCTGCCACAACTGCTGCACAGTATTTAATATTCCATAGATATGTTRCTATTGTTGGCACCATGTGAATCACTAAATGGAAGTGAAGATTTCTGCCAAATTTATCCTGTTAAACASTGGAGTGGCAGCCCACCCTGCAGCCTACACTTCCTGGGCAGCCTGACACAMAAAAGGGCATCGCAAGCCTGATGAATCACATCACTTTAATAACTAAGAAAGGGAAATGTCAGAGAGAAAAGGCTATTGATTGAAATTTAGTGCAAATGATAGACTACTAATTAATAAATACAGCTGCCTGCGAAGAGGCAGCACTAGCTTTCAATGTAGATTTATTCTTTTTGTTCTCATTTACTTTAGTTTTATGCTGTTTCATGCAATCTTAATTTTCTTCTGCTTGCCCCTAGGCCAGGGGAACCTGCCTTACTCCCTTAGGGAATGCCAGGCCTTAATCAACCTCCACAGTCCTTGTGGTCTTCAACCCTTTTCAGTGTCTGGAATCAGTATTTGAACTTGTTAAGAGTGTTAATAATTAAATAATACCATCATCCAGTTCAAGTCTKCATTCGGCTTTAACAGGCTTCCTCATAGCTAAATGTGTGCCCACAGGGAATAGAGAAAAGGAAACACCAAACTCCACTGTATATTATTTAGTCCACAAACAATTTTTTTTTAAATGAATACTACTCTAAAACACCAAAGCTGGTTCAAATACTCATACAATTAAAAAAACAAAAAACAAACCCAAACCTCAAAATAATAGTATTTTTATGTTTAATGACATACAGATAGATTGTCCATAAAATAACAGCTATTACAATATTTACAACCTATGTTTTCAAGATTTTATTTCATAAATTTCTAATTACCTATCATAAAATAGGACCTTTCTGTTCATTATTGTTGCCTCATCTGGTGTTGCAGGCAGGTAAATAAAGTTATACCAGTGTTTACAATAAGAAACTAGAGACAKTTTTTTCAAAAGTCTGAAAAAGAATATGGACACCAGATGAAYAGTGACATGGCAAGAAAGCAGCAAGATTTTTCCTCCTGTAAACCTAAGTAAAACCTGTGTCACAGAAGTAGATCATATCATACATTTCTCAGTATTGTGGCCACTGTTTTGATGTTATCACTGGCCATAAATGTTGGATGATGAAACTTAAAGGCTGAAGATATAGTTTACATTTAAGTTTTCCTCCCCCCACCATTTAAGAAACAAGTTTCTTTATAGGTAAGAAAATGAGACTCAAAGCAAATCAGGAGCAATGCTGACCCGACAGACCAGTGGCATCAAGGACCCATCCCAGAACTCTGCTGCTCTGGAGAGAAATGGATCTGCAAATACTCGGCATTCATGAGGAAAAGAGGAAGAAATCCCTCCTCTTGAACACTTCCCTCGTGCACTTGCTGTCACATCAGTGCTGTGATACTGACATTTGGAAAAGAAAATTTTAGGAAAAACTGTGTAACTTAAACCAGATGCCACTACCTACTAAATTCCTCTCAGTTTGCATTTTATATGTTAGAAACAACAATTTATTTTTAAAAACTTCTTTTTAACTGGGTAGATACGGCCATTTTTCTTTCAATGGATGTTGTGAGCCTCTGTTCTTCTGCAAACGCATCACTACAGGGGATAATGTAATGATAGCTACCAGATATGAGAGCCACAACTTTCAGAAACTCATCAGTCCTCAACCTGAGGTAAACAAGTGCCATAAATCAAGGCTACTGATGTACATATATTCCWAACAGCCTCCTTGTATCACCAGCTGTCAGCATTGGCCACTGGACAGCTGCTGTACCTGCATTCATACATCTCTTTAATTTAATGAGGCTTCATTTAACCTGATAGATTGCATTATTTTTTTCTAAGGGTTAATTTCAAAATGATTCTTCCTTCATTAGCATGTTTTTCAAATTATTTAACTCAATGTTACAARCATTTTGCTTTTTCACTATAAAAGAAATTAGCAAAGCTAAAAAATTTACTATGATGGGCAACAACATGTAATTCCAGTAACACTTGAGGGGTTTTAACCCCAGAGAAAGTGGTTTTGATTAAATACACTCTTTTCAGAAAAGTTTTTGAAGTAGACTTCCCAATTTTTTTTTAATAAATAATTGAACAGCATTTTTCAGGCAAGAGCAATTACATGGAAGAAGCAGTGACTTCAGTGAATGAGCACCAATATATTAGAGCTCTGTGTTTGCAAGGAAACAGGTCACAAAAGGGGCATCTCCTCCAGTATGTGAGCTACATCTTCTTTTCCTATCCAGTCCTAGCTCAGATACCCTCAGCAACCTTGATGTAAGAAAAGAGTGTTTATACAGAGAAAAAAAAGAAAGTAGGTGATATTGGTATATTCTTGATAAAGTATCTCCATTCCCATGSCCAGATTTAATTTAAAAACAAACAAAAAAAACCYCACCAAAACAACAACCAACCAACCAAGCCTTCTGAGCACTTCCTGTGAGGAAAGTGATTTCATAAGAAAAATCATAGGCAAATGACCTTTAGTACATATACCAACTGCCAAAGAAATAATAATAAAAAACCACATCAGTGGTTTCATTGCAGTGTTATAGGCACTTTACAGACAGCTCCAGCTTTCATTTCTGCGCTCTCTCACATGAGTAACACTTCATAGCTTCAAAAAGTTCATTTTCAGAAACTTAGCTTTTGGTTAAGTTATTTGCACATGTTAGAATTTAGGCTTTTTCAAGGTTATAATGTCAGTGACATATTTCTAGGTTAATTCTTACTTATAGAGCTTAGCTCAAAGTGCACTTATTCAGGAATAAAGATGGCAAAGACTAGATCTGAAAACTAACATTTAAGTAGCTACCAACTGAGAGAATCATGCTTATCTGCAATGATTTTCATTAAGATACCATGGTCTGCTACAAGAGTGGTTTGTTTTTTTTTTTAAGATGGTAACTAAGCCCTTCACATAGGAGTAAAGCAGCACAAACAAATTTATCACCATTTCTTTCCCTCTGTCCTTTCAATCAATTGATTCTGTGTAGCTGCAACCCTTAAATTTTGGGGGAAATAAATGAAAGTTGTAAAATGTAAAGCCATTAAAAGRAAGGGAACAGGAAGGTAAAATACCACTAGCAAACCAAAGAGATTTGCTTATTCAGTTAGCAAATTCCCCTAAAGTTGCAACCTGGCTCCACGCCACTGTCCTGGAAAAGACAAAAGGAGCTGACCTGAGCAAAAATGTTTCTTTCTGGAGACCAGCACAAAAATCTCTTGTTTCAAGTACCTGCCAGCACAGAAAGAGCAGTCACCAGGTAGGTGTTGAGACATACAAGCACACAGTGTTTGAGCYCACGAGCTGCATCAAGAAGCTTAGTTTCACAGCTGACAGACTGSCTGCCTGGGAAATTAAGACATAGCTTCATTGTGCCTGACAGAATTCTCAGGCTCCAAAAGAACCTGCATAACTTTAAAAGTTATGCAGGTATGTATATTGTTCACAGGKAGCTCTGTACAGCAGTCTTAGATGYGCACCACTGGTCCATTAGAAAGAGATATTTACAAAGTCAAAAATGCAGAGCAATAACACCCAGAGCAAAGCAGCTTAGAATGATCAAGGTCTACRATCTAACAAGTATATCAGATCATAGAACATAATTTCATTCTTGTAATTACAAGACAAAGACAGAGTTTTTTCCATCACATGCAAAGCTGTGTGATCTACTAAGCTAACAGTGATCCAGTTACAGGGAGAAATCATTACCATTTAACTGAAAGCTCAGTTAACAAAGCTAACATTACACAACAACCCAAAATTATATAATTGGTAAAAAATACAGATATTCGTAGAAATGTTACAAATGCTGGTATGTATGAGTGAAAGAAAACAGCATTTTGTAAAAGTCTTCAGTAACCTTGTCTTGCCAGTTACCTTCAGTTTTAACTGCTMAATAGCTTGAATTATCCAGTATTTAAAAAAAAAAAATACAGTTAAAATACTTTTAAATCTTTACTTCTTCCTCTGGTTTAAGCTCTCCCTACCAGTGCTCACCTAGGTGCTGTGACTAACAGCACCAGTTTTCTCTGTCWTAGGGTCCTTGCCCAGAGTTGGGCATCAGTGATGAGGCTTTCTCCCTTTTCAGTTTTGGTTCATCTTTGGGAGTTATATCCATGTTATTAATTTTTTTATTTTTCTGATTTCTAGTCCTTGCTTCCCAGGCAGACATTGAGAGTTGCCCAGCCTCCCCTGTCAAGATCAGTTAATACAGAAGTCTTTCATTTTCATGCTGGGAGTACCAGGAGTCTTCAAGTCTTCACTATCTTTGGGATTCACAAGTTTTATAGGTCATTTGATTCAGAAAAAGGAGCTGGATACTTTTGGGAGCTTCAAATAAGACTGTGCTATTCATTCACCTGTTATAGTAAGCAAGCTACCTGGGATTTCTGCAGCACAAGGAAAGCACTTGRCCCAAACCTTCCAGATTAAAATGGACAGTTACGTTCTCCACAAAAGTCTGGCTTTGACAATGATTTCTGTCAGTTCTAATTAAAAGCAATAATTGCCTTAGAGCACTGCTGGGACTGCCTGAAGCCCTAAGATGATGTGAAYCTCAAATATGTGCCAGATTCAGATGTTACCTAGAGCTGTTTAATGACTCTTCAGGTTCTTGACTACTGATTAAACTATGAGCCATTTCCTCAGAACATGCTAAGAAAAAGAATCTTCCCATACACAGATGTCTAGAACATGTTATAGCTCCACAAAAGCAGTGTCATGAGATATGGTAGAATCATAGCACAAGGCAACCCTTGTGGGCTGTAGATTTTTATGTTCTCTTGCTGCTGTGAGAAGCTTTCCTTACCAGTTTGGGACCACAAATCCCAAACAAACCTTACTAGTAACTCTGTCCTGTTTCCTTTACAAATCAACTTCCATTGAAACATATATTCAATCTAATCAGRCTCTCTTTTACTAAAGAGTAAAACTTGGAATATAATACGTTTTCCCTTGTTAYCTTTATTTCAAACAAAAAACAAAGCCAAACTCACAAAGAGTAAAAATTTTATRTAGTTTTAGTCACATGAATTGTGGTCTCCATGGAAAGAAGAAATATGCAGAATAGCTTCAACATGAAGTACTGACACTACYAATCYAAGCTTTACCACCTAAATTTCCCARAGGCTTGAATTCATGATRTTTGTCACATTTTTCTCATTTTCAGTTTGGGTTGCTATTTAATTTCATTTTTCTTAGGGGTGAATTAGGTGTTTCAATAAGCAAATCATAAATCAAGGATTGAAATATATGAATCACAAAAACTCTGTTGGCCCCATTCCACAGACCCTCATGACTCTCCACCCAATACCCTGGCACCAAAGAAAACCTTTTCTTATGACTTTGCATTCCCATCCTCCTTTCCATCCAAGAACTTGCATTGCTCCACTTTGGTAAACCACTCTATGATGTTTTAGGTCTTGATCAACACCACCTTCCCTCTCCTCCCACCCATCCCACTCCTTTTATTTTATTTTATTTTTTTTTTTTTGCAAACTACAGTCTGTTGTTTAAACAGACAACCGCCCAGTCACTCACAGCATTAACGCAACTGCCTCACTCCATATTCTGTTAAAGTAAATCTGGCATCATGTCACATATCCCTGACTCTTTGATTATGTTGCGTTKAAGAGAGAGACTGCTCCATGTGCATGGCCTGTAAATTATTTTCCAATAGCCTTAATCCCAGTAATCCCACTTCTTCACAACCTTGGATATTCAGAGTGATGAGGACATATACCATTCCTTTTCTTTGCATTTGCTTTACTTAAGGATAGGATTACCTTAACAAAACTTGTTAATCTTAACAATTTACAGCTTTTTTTTTTTTTTTTTTTTTTTTTTTTTTTTTGCTTCCCTCTGTTTTCCATGCCAGATCTGCCATCAGAACACCAGAACATTCTTAGGGCATCCACCTGAAGATCTGTCGTAAGATTTTTCAAAATCATTAAAGAAAATATGTCTTTCGTCTATTTTAAAAATATCATTCTGATCACTTCAAAGTCCTCTAAAGAAAGCAGTTATATTATTCCTTCAGTGTATCCCTTGAGGAAGCAWCAGTTTTATAACTCAGATTCCATCATTGTCAGTTTTCAGAGGATTTTCTAAAGGGAAATTGCTTGTAGTTATTATAGCCTTTGTTTAAAGGAAAGCAAGAGCTTTTGTTTGTTTGGTTTTTTGTTTGTTATTTTTTTTCTTTTTAAATGAGGAACTAACCTTATTCCAAACACTTTCATCTAAAAGATGAAGCAAACTTACTCTAATAAGTAAATACTCCTTTTAACCTATTATTTTTTTTTCCCAAAATGAACAAGTTACAAGTCCCCCAACCACTGAGTCAACACATCAACTCTCATTCCTTGCAGAACATTGTTATTTGTTTTTTCCACACAAGATGAACTATCATCAGAAAAAGTTAAATATTAATTGTCTATATTAAATGTATTTTTCTAACATTTTATAAGAGTACCATACAGGATCTTATAACTAAGAAGAATTAATATTAAAAGGCATTAAAATTATAAAAGGAACAGTGCAATATTCTTCCAATGGGCACACCTGCAAATATCCATTACAAAGCTACTTTAATTACTTAATTCATCACCAATAATGTTTATCATTTAAGACACATTGCAGACACAATAATCGTTAATATCATATCTGTAAGTAAGAATAGTCTGACTGAGATTAATTCCTTCTCCCAGGCTATATTTTAGGTCTACATTATGAATTCGATAATGTATAGTTGTATCTGCTAGCCAGAACTGTGCTATTTTTAATATTTCCCTGGATAATAAATGAGGAAGTGCTTTGACATAAAAGGCTAATGCGCGCAAACAAAAAAAAAAGCTACTGAGAATTCAGAGTGGAAAACTATGGAAAAAAAACACTTGAGTAGAATAAAAAGTGCTTTACTGTCAGATGAATTCGTCCCACTAAATAACAAGAGCTTTCAGAATGCTAGCACTGCTCTCCAGCAGCAGTTCACCAACAGTTCTGTTGTAACTTTGTCTGAAAACATTCATGTTTCACCTTGTGTTCCTTCCTGCTGCTGTTTATTGTCTAGAGAAGAGGAATAATAAGAGTATTCAGGCATACAAATTTCTGTTGTCTTACAAAACTGTGTTTTTATGGTTATGAGAAGAAACATTTTAATTAGGCTTTAGCCAGAGGAAGGAGCTGGCTCCCAACGATGCCCGCCAGCACTCAGCTGTGCTGGCCAAGCCCATGAAGCCTCCCATGGTAACACAAAATCTGAGCATCAGGCAGTTCTTTTGCCAAGAGTCTCTTGATTCCTGAAGCACCTCAGGTATGTGAGATGGTTCTGAAATCCTTCATAGATCGGCTTAATTCTTACAGATTAATAAATTCAGATGCCGGAGGCAGGTTTAGAGTTTGCATATCTTCTGTGAACTGAGAAAGGGTTTCCCAGTTTTCAAGGGATCAGGTTAGTTCCAATGGCAAGCATTCATATATAATAAAGGTTCATTTCATCCACAAAGAAATAACATATGACAAATAGCACTTTATGAGAGTCCCACCAAATATCTACTGCACGTATTTTAAGTGACAGGCAAGTGATACAGGAGCCTTATGACACTACTCCACAAATGTAACTTTTAATGTTAATGATTCCAGCTTATATTCACACAGTTTAGGCAATTGATATCTCCATCTGGCTCAAAATTCCTGCTGGCATTTTTTAATCAAACACYCTTGTCAGTATTCAAACTGGATATTTTAAATTTAAAAATATTCCAGTCAGTCACCAGTAGTGTCAACTGATGGGTGGTTTAGGTCCAAGATGWCACTTTTGGCAACTAAAGGAAGTTATGACTGATGCTATCTTGCTGTCAGTCACTCTGTAAAAAGAAGTTAAGTTGGGAGAAAATGAAGCTTAAGTCCTTTCCTAGAAAGGACTATAATTTTTTTCTGGTTTCTTTGGATTTCTTTGTATAAGGAGTTTGGAACCCAGAGATCACACATTGCAGCCCTCATAGCCAGGTTATTAACTATGAGCTGCTCTTAACTCATGGCTTGGTTTTGTCAGAGACTTCATGAAAGATTTTTGACCAGTTCCATAACAAAGTAGAGGATAAGAARAGTGTATGATTCTAGTTAAAATCATACATAGCAGGCATAGTTTGGGCACTAACTTAACTTTGGGCACTAACTAAGTAATTCCCCTTTAGTTTGATCCAACATTGGTGCTGTACTATACATCAGAAATCTAGGAATGAGCATAAAAACCACATTTCCTTCAACATCAGACCTCCACAGATGCAAGTCATAGGAAGACAGATCTTTTGCCACTTGCAGACATTCCCCCTCAGCAAACYACCACCTATGGAAGCACATGGTCCCCTCCAATTTGAGGAAGGGGCTCAGTTATGACCCAAGTGTACCACTTCCTCCCTGCTCTCAGAAGCATCTTTCCTCTAAATTAGAAGAGTGAATTCTGATTTTTCACTAGACAGCACACACCCTCACCTTTACAACTCCAGACATCACCTTGACTTTAGTGACATTATTAAGAATATTTTCAACCACTGCTTTGGGACCTGGCTAARATGGTACTTCCACTCCTTATATAAAGCAGGTGTCTCAAATGCAGAATGATAAAACATTATAAACCCATTTTAAAACACTGCCATTCTTTCCTCCATAAATGAAAACTTCCAATCAGTCCTGTGGRTATTCAGCAAAGACATGGAAAGGCAAAGGTGTATCTGAAAACTCAACAGTTACCAATGTCAGACTGATCTCTCCATCACCTTTTTTGCTAAAGAGGAACTCACCATACTGCATTCTTTCTTTTCTTACTTTCATAAATATACATGTATCAATAAAAAAAGACAGATAGAATATCAGAATTTGTACAGAAATATACTGCATAATTTACTATCTGCAGCAGCAAAGAAAAAAAAGGAGAGTAGTAACATAAAGAAGCAATATTCATTTATGAGTCAAAGTGAATGCAAAAGAAAGAAACATTAACAGAAATTCCCCTCATACATTCCGTTTTCACCAGAGGGTATCTTTATAGCTCTTACATGGACACTAAACCACAGCTCTGGTTGCRTGAGAGATTGTTCATTGCACTTGAAATGATTTTATTACCTGGGATGCATGACAGAATAAAGTAATGAAAACCCCACGCTGTTACAGTGTGGCTGAGTCTGTACTGCGTTTTCTTTCAGCATGTCAGCTTGAAACTTCCCCCCTCCCAATATTTCCAATTACAAGAGTTCGTTTTTGCTTCTATGTAAGTAGAGGGGGGAAAAAAMCCCCAAAATAACAGTAATATAGAGAGGTTCTTTTTCCAGAAATGCATAAGTAGCCAAGTTAAAGTTGGAAAGTGGTGGCATAAAGGGTAGAATGAAGGGTACCAAGATACAGTTTTCGCACTACCACAATAAAAACAGAAAAGCATTATTGCTTTTGGTCATGAAAAAACCCAGTAATTTTTCACACTTAAATCCTGTGTTAACAAGTTCTTTAGAGTTATAAAAATATTTATGCAGAAAAGATATACTGATACAAATAAATCATTAATCCTAATGTCAATAACAGAATTTTAATCCCCTTAAATAAAGCATTTTTGTTTCTCAGCTACAACTAAGAATTCATAGCAAAGATTAATCTATTTCATTTGACAGTAGAGATTTCCCCAGATTTAGCTAAATCCATTCTGGAAAAAGACAGAGAAAAGCAGATCCTACAGGATGCACATTTGTTTCAGTGTCATTTTGGTAACCACAAGGCCTAATTTTGGGTTGTGATTTTATCACTTTTAAGAGATCCCATTCAAAAATCAAATCCCCTTGCTCACACCCTCAAACAATTCAGTGTAAATCACAGCTAAGTATATTACTTACTTATCAGGCAAGACCACATACAAACTGTTTTTATCCAAWAATACTTAATACAGGCAAGATATGACTACATTTTTAAACATAATCTTAATTTGTAAATGTCCCATTGCAAATGAGTCTTCAATATCCCTATTTTTTCCTCTTAAAAACAAAGAATCTAAACTTGAAATTTGTTCAGTAATTAATCCAATTAAAGTTTTCTTTTGTAAGTATCTAAGACTCCTTGCATTCTGAAGCCTTTTAATTAATATTGAGCAAGGGCTTTGTTTACTTCCTGCATTACAGCCTCTATCATATCTCTTCACTGCCTTTGTCACTGGAAATGAAGAGAAAGTTGATGCCCTTTTTGGCATTATGCCTTTCCTTTTCTCAGGAATTAAGGTCCTTTATAGTCGACTTGCATTCGAGAGGCATTACAAGTTAACACTAGGTGGGAATGTTTCATAGATAAGCAAGTTCATTACCATTTATCCCTGTAAAATTCGAGTTGTTAAACGTTGTTCTTCTTTTTTCTGTGACATGGAGAGTGAAGGATGTTCTCCTCCCTCCCACTAATCCCCTTCTTTCGGTAATCTCTTCCTATTTAAAGCTGAGAAGGAGTGAAAGGTGTCTAGTTTTAATTAGATGTGCATTTGCTGACTTTCTGGTTCTTGTGTTCATTGTCTTGATAAACTGAAGTGGTATCTACAGACCATAAAAACAATTAATGGGTGATAACATGAGAATGCATGAGATTTATTAGCTAATAAGTAGTGAAATGGTGCCAATAATGTCTGCAAAACTTATTAAAAACAAATTGAAAAAAMCCCACAACTTTGAACAATTGAATCTGAGCATGATTCAGATTCATAAAAAACATTAATTATGTTTTTTCTTTTGTAGAAGTTTCTGTACGCAGCACAGATCACATTTCACTCACAGAAATGCCTCCTAACTTGACTTACAAGTTCTGAACTACTTATGCCAATGCTGTACCTTTGTAAATGCTTATAGGAAAGAAACTTTTACCATGAAATAAACAAAAGTAATGTGTTGAATGATTAAAGTTTTGTGTATACCACTTAGGTATCTGCTATGTTCCTTTTAAGATGCTCATATCAGTAAAAAATACTATACAACTGTCTTTGCAAGTGAGTAATAGTAGGTCTACAAAGTAAAGTTTGGTCCAAGACAGGTACAGAGCCAGACACAGCAACCTGAACATCCCCGCAGCAGCTGCCCAAGGCTCTGTGGCTTTTAGCACTGTTTTCATCACCCTGGGGAGAGCGGCAACAGAGCTACAAAGATTATGCCAAGATAACTTTTATCACTCAGCTAAGTGWTAAAACCCACAAATGATAAAACAGTAAGGAAGAGATGCTGGCTTTGGCCCACAGAGAAAAATACAGGGAAAATAAAAGCATTCTCAGCAATGAGTAAGGTGGTGTTAGTCATGTAGATAATTAACAAAGTAAAAACATACTCTCAATATAAACCACATTAAAAATGTTTTGTTACTTTAATAAATTTTAATTAACTCTACTATGTCAGGCTTGAAAACCCATTTAAGATTAGAAATATTGTAGAAAAGAGCAGCCATCTTTGCAGAAAGACKTGAATCCTCCATGAATCCAACCCCTTCTGAAGACTCAAACAAGCCCGTACCTGCCATTCAAGAGTCTAGAACCTAAATGGTGAGCTCCACGAGCATCTTCGCACAGCTGCAACCACTCTGAGCACTTAATTCAAATGCCAGATGTAGACACAAGAGTCTGTGATGAAGACGTCATGTTGCAAAAAGAACAAAACCTACATATCGGGCACTAAGCTCTCAGAGCATACTCCAGTTATATCACCATGTGGGGACAAAATTAGGTGTAGACCTCAGCAACATCCTGGTTCCTCTAGTACAGACATTTGTTTCATAGACTCTGTGGGAAATAGCATTTACACATCTGGGGGAGCTAATCATGAGGTTTTACAGTCTTTTGGTTGAGGATTAACATACTGGGAGATTCAAAATAGCACATTGGTCAGAGTCAGCAATTCCTTTGAACAAAATAGAAATATAAACTCTTTGCAAAGTCACAAGACTATATCAAGAACTAATGAACAGGATTAGCTTTAAAGTATAAACAGCTGTATAAAAATGGCAAAATGCTGAAAAATTGTGTATGGCACGATGTAATTCTGCAATGTGATTTGATTAATCACAGCGTGTAAGAGAAAAAGATTATATACTGCGTCTAAATACAACAAAAAATTGCAGAATAATAAAAGGCCACAATTGCAGTTTCATATGGCAATCATCTTTCAGAGCAGTCACTTGACTCCGTAAGACAAATTCTATGTATTCCTATCCCTCAGAGTATAACATGCTTTTTTACAATCAGGTAAGTGAGATCTCATGAATATTGTACATACATACACACACAAACTGTTAGTRAAGTACTTCAAGTAATTCAGAAATGACCTTGCTGTCCTTTAAAACAAGAAAACACAATGCAAATTTACATTCTTGGCCTTGACTATCAAGACTATCCTTGTAATTCATTCCTCCACTGTAAGAAATGATCACCTGATAGCCTGTCTTAAAGGCAGGTTTTCTTATGCTAGTCCTTCTGTAAASTCAAATTGATAGCTGTGCATTTAGACTTTAATTGTTTAGAACACTTCTAAATTCATGGAKATGTTTTATGTTAGCAGCAGACTTYTATTAATTAATAACGCAAAGCAAAGTGTGTCTAGAGCTGAAGGTTAAAGACAACCAGCACAAACAAGAAAGCAAAAAGGAGAAACAGCTAMATCAAGTCAGACACATTAATATTGATGGGAAAAAGCAATCTGCCAAAAGGTGATCATTCCCTTTGATTTAATTAGAGGGCGGGGAGGAAAAAGACAATGCAATGGACATATGAGATTGAGCTTTTTCAAATTGTTGCAAAGTATGGTTTCTCATGAGTGCTTATTAAAGTCACAGTGGTTTTGTTTGGAAAGGTTTACAATCACACAAGTACATAACAGATTCACAACAGAAACAAAACATTAATCTATTGCCAGATGAAGGAGAAGTGCCATTTCCAGATAAGGAAAATCACTGGAAATAGATGTCCTAAGGCCTAAAGAAACTCAAACGCAATGAAGGCATTCACATTTAATAAATAAATAAATATTACTTTGGGTGAAAGCCTAAGTTTTGCAAGAAATAGACTAAACTTTCTGGTGGTGAACTTAGGGAGACTAATATTCTGAGGAAGYTTTCTCTGTGGGTGAAATCTATTGYRCACAAATGAGACATCATGCTWACAAAATAATWCCATAAATTGAAATWTAAGATTGTSACTWAATGCTTTCCAGAAWTAGAAGAACAAGATGAGCAAAYRCATCTCATAGCATAAGGTTCTAATCAAGTCATGGACAGAATTACCTCAAGCCAATGAAAAAAGCTGTACTTGTGGACCAGAAAAGAAGATTTAGACTCCAATTTAAGATTTTGGTTTATTGAAGTTGACCCATATATGGCAAGAAAAACCTTTTCAAGACCCTATTACATCAAAAGCAACACCAGCATGACCCATTCTTGTCTCTATTTGAAAACAGGAATGTGTTAAAATTAATGTAACTGTGGTAAAATTGGTCATTTCTTCTTTTCCTTTGAGRTCTGAAAAACTTCACCAAACACGATGAGACCAAGACTGAAAACATACTGTCCCCCTCTAAAAAGTGAGGTAAGCACTAATTCTCCCCTCTCCTTTTTTTTTTTTTTTTTTTCCCTCCATTTCACCATTTTTTCCAGGACTGAAAATGTGTGTTGCATTCAGGGGAAGACAATATTTAAAATTTTCTTAGTGAAAGAAACTAGAAAATACCCTAAAGCATTTAAGAATGTCTTTTTTTTCTGGCATTTTTAAGGCATTTTTGGCACTCTACTGTCAAARAAGCCGTAGCATGCATTTAAACATTTCACTGCCTCTCCCAACATAGCTTCTGCGCTTGAACTACCCGTTCTGTGAGGAGAAATATTATCTGAGACTTCAGGACAAGTTAATACAAATTGAGACTTTTCTGAACCTGGAATCCAGCAAATGACTGGGCACCAGCTGGGGAGTCAAAGAGTTATCCACTAAACTCAAGAAACCTTGGAAAGGGCTCAAACCTGGAGCTGGGACCTAAATGTATGAACCAAAAGAGAGAATCCAGGTCCCTTGCCCATGCCTTTATTTATACTTGAGCTCTATGAAGAATACAAAGCAGCAGAAGCTGATCTGACAGAAGAAAACAAAAGGACATTTGCCCTTATTTTGCCCTCTAACAAAACTGAAAARAACTTTAGTATGGAAGTGACTTTTTATCTACTTTTTTCTTTTTTTTTTGACTCATGCATTCAGATATAGCCTCTTTTCTTTAAATAAAATTAATCTATTGCAGTTTAATAAGGAAATAAATTAATATTAATGATATATTAATATAACTCACACAGGAAGTTACTATGCAGTAATTTTCTGAAAAAGTATCACTACATGAAAAGATGTGAAATATTCAAAAGATTTATGTTTAAAAAAAACTATTCCTAAACCCACTTTAGGGTGTGGAAGTAAATTAAAATCAACAATTGTCTCTAACCATTCATTTGTTACTATGTAAGCAATTTTTAAAATGCCTTGAACTGCATCCAGCAGGGAAAGGTAAAAGGGGTTTGTATTTGTTTGTTCACTGGTATGTAAAATTTCATCATATGTTAACTACAGTGACCAAAGTTTCTTTAGCTGTACWAAACTAAATGAATAAAAACAACACCCAAAAGTGTAAAATTATGCAAAATCTTTTATAAGTCAGCTGCAGCATATACCTCAGTAGCAGAGGGTGCTTATACAAATCACTTTCAAAGCCAGAGTAGCCAGCAATTAAAGACAAATTTGGCTTTTTCCCCCTCTACTGAAGAGTCACTGAGGAAAAGTTGGAAAGGAGCTGGGAAATAGATTTCTGCTAAAAAGAGCAAGGGAAACACTAACAAACAACAACAAAAAGCAACCAACCAATCGAAAACCCCACAAAAACCCAAACCAAACAATCAACCAATCAAAAAAACCCCAGAAGCTGTATGAAGGCCCAGTGAGGAAAAAAAAAAAAAAAGTAACTGGAACAACTCAAGCAGAGCAGTTTACCCAAATATAATCAGCTTCACTCCAGTGGACTGTTAGGAAAAAGTCCAAAACAAGTCCAACAAAGTAACCAGAGAAATTAAAAATAAAAACAAAAGAAAACCAAAATAAGCAAACCAAAAACAAAACAAAAAAAGCCACACAGGAAGAGTAAGAAAATGCAAGCARGTAGGAAAAAGCTTYTGTGATTTGTTGTTCAAAGTCTGATTGACAGAATAGTTTTAGAGGAAGATATCAACTTGCTTTCCTTAAAAGCTTTTCACATCTGATTGCAGTTTGGAATACTTGCAAGGAAGAATTACTGAACTGTTATTTTCATTTACTGGTACTCCAGAAGCTACTCAAAGTCTGTTCTGGAGGTACTATATTTGACACAAAACAGAAAAACTGCTGTTTGCAAACCAATGTTAGGGTTCCAGTGAGCAGTGTTCATAAGAGTGATGTATATTGTTATTAGCACCACTCCTAAGAGCCTTTATCAAATAAAAAAGCCTCTGCCATCTACTTCCCCTGCTACCAGTCCTACAAGAGAACCAGGATACAGCTGAGTGCTGAATTTCCTTGAAGGCTGTGTTTTTCTTCATAAATGTGCCAAGCCACTAAACAGCATTTCAACTAGAATTACTCTCCAAAGCATCTCAGCTAGAAGGCCTTCTAGAGATAATTATAAAATAGCAAAAAGGACACCGCCTAATTAGCAAAAAAAAAAAAAAAGCAACATAGCAACATAAATATTATATAATTATGCAATTTACCATTTTCATCTTTTTATGTCCTGTCCTAAAAAATCATCCATTCACCATAAAAGAATAAAGATTAAATTTTTTTTTACCTATATTACTGATTGTCTAAATTTAAGGAAGATCACTTTTATTGCCTATGCCTAAGAAAATGAGATGCTTGGAAAGAAATTTTACAGCATCAGAGAATGATTAAGCTTGGAGAAGATCTTCAAGATCATGGAGTCCAATCTTTGACTGATACCCATCTTGTCAACTAGACCAGAACCTTAAGTGCCATGTCCAGTCAATTCTTGGACATCCCCAGGGCTGGGGATTCCACCACCTCCCTGGGCATCCCATTTCATTTACCTAAATGTTTATCCTCATACTGCAGAACCAGGATCTAGGTATTAAAAGAGCAATATTGGTCGTTGCCCTTTTTTTTTAAAAAAAAGCAAACAAGAAACTCCCCACCCCATTAAAAGACATTAACTCTTTGTGTATGTTAAGTTGAACAATGACAGCTGGAGTGCTTTTGTTGCTTTTATTTTTTTTTATTTTTATTGTTTCCATTACCTCCATACAGAACATTTTCAAGATTACATTTTATTAGGAAAGTGAATTTAAATATGTACTTATCTCACTCTAACGGCATAGGAAGGAGATGAACAAAACTGCAGGAATCTCTTTTTTCTTATAGCAAGAAAAAAGAAAATATGATGAATCCTAAAGTTAGTCAAGCTACATATAATTTGGAAGATTCTGTTAAAAAAAAAAAGTCCTTATTTTACTTTTACTATCCCTCTAAGTCAAGTAAAGAGATATGTTTCTTCCGTTAAGGAAATTTATCTTTAAAGCTCATAATGAATATTGTAACTGATGAATGAATTATCCTTTTGCTCACGAAAAATAGTCCTTACTTAAAAAAAAACAGACTAATGCTTTGAAAAATCCCTCATATTAACTTAGCAAGAAAGATGACTGACAAAATGTCAMTTAATTAGTCTTCAACACTAACAAAGTCAAAAGACCAAGTTTCTTATTTCAAAACACAGTAAGTCCAGCTTTTTTCTTCTATAGATCTGCATGTTGAAGCTGTCAAGTCTCGTTCACTGTCTTGCAAGTTCACAAATTCAGTCAAATGAATTTTCCATCTTTTTCATTCTAAGAAAAGTACTGCATAGAGTGCTTTCCCTTTTCTGATGTCCTTCTCCAGCTGTGAAGCTATTATCAACTCAAAAGGGATAGATTTCCATTACAGTGATTTGAAGTTTTGTTCCAGAAGCTAAGCTCTTAACAAAAATAATTCCTATTTATATGATATTTTAAGTGGTATAATTTATAGGGAATCTAAATTCTATATGAAAATATGAAGAAAAAAAATAATGCATGTTATCACACACACCAAAAAACTCCAAATAAAAACCAACAAACACCAACAAAGCCAAGCCGTCAAATCAAGACCGTTATTATTATTTAATTCACCTGATTCCAATTCACTTACCCACCACTCGGATTAGCAAACTGGTACTAAATTTCTTACCTTCAATTGCTAGGAAGGCTCTCCAAGTCTAAAAAGTACCTTAATGCACCACCAATTATTTGATTTAGCTCTCATGTCTTCCTGAAGCCCTTTCCAACTCAAGCACAAAACACAGACAYAGCTTTCATAATCATCACCATTCAACTTCACTCCCAACTAAGCTTCTGAAACAGGAAGAAGGTTCCCTAATGAGGGTACAACTCAAAAAGCTCTTTAGTCCCCCTGATCCACTCATTTCAGACACAACTATACAGTTACAACTCCTGTACTGTCCCTCCATTTGACTGGAAAACTCTCCAATCTAATTATCCCAAAGAGAGTCCTTGAATTTGTCTGTCAGTATAAGAGAAAACTCCACTTTAAGGCTTAAATTATAGGGTATTTTTGGTTTAGGTGTTTGGTTTTTTTTTTATTTGAAGGGGAAAAGAAATAAAAACAAAGAACATTTCAAGCAAACTTTAGAGACACTGAACTAGGCCCATATCAGGATGGGTGTTAGAAAGGAAGATTGATAGAAAAGCATTACATGGATTAAAGAAAATACTAATATCAGGAGAAATATTTCACGTGATTCTAGTGAAACACTGGTTTGTTTTCTCACTTCCAGAGTGGTTTATTCCTCTCCAGCTTCCTAATTTTCTCATTCTACATTTTAAATTCATTTAGACAAAAGAACTGAGCACAGACTTGGTAAAGTCAATGAGGCAGACCTTGAATTTGATATAGATCACCACCAACTGCATCAATTCTTGGCCTACATTTTTTCTCTTTAAACACATTCTCCCAGACACAAGATCTGGTAGAAGGGTTTGTAACTATTACACATAGGTCATAAATAGGTTGTTTCAAGAGATTGGAAGAAATAGAAAAATACTTTCTTTACTGTAATTAATTATAGCCTGATGATGTTTCATGTGATTTTGCTGATATTTCCTTCTTTATTACCTTCTGCATTTCAGAAGGAAAGCAACCAAGAGAGCTTGATTAGAACAACTTGGACTTCAATAGGTCAGCTTCTCAAGTCCAAGATAGAAAACCTCCTCATCATAACCTCCCCCCCATTTATTTTCCTTTTCCCTCACAGCTTAGAGCAACATTTTTCAAACTGTGCACAAAGGAGGCAGAAGTTAGAAGCTGTGTGYTTGAACATCACAAGGCTGATAAAAACACCAAGTCTTCTGTTTCTAGTTTTACCACACAAGATTTCTAGCCATTTGAGACATGAGCTACACACCTACAGCACACCTCTCATTAAGAATCACCAATTAAAAAAGTTTAAAATAACTCTCCTGGACAAAAAATATAAAAAAATTGTGTGGTGCATTTCTTCACAAATTAAGCGCCCAAATAAAGCATTCCCTTCATCAATCCCAGGTATACCAAAGATGCAAAGTTGTGGCAGAAGAATATTGTTGTTACATTTTTCTTTCCCATCCTAATTCAAAACACTCCCTGTTCTACTTCCTGCTCACTTTCCTTTCTSCTCTTTCAGCCAAGAGTCATGAACATTCAGTGCTACCAAAAGGCCTTCAAATTCACAATTTATCACAGTTCACACAGAGTGGAAAATAGCTCACACTCCTAAATAYACTGTATCAAGCCACTACCAAAGTCAAGGACTTAATGAGTCCACCTGAGTTTCACATTTGAACTGTTATCTCTGCAATTGCTGGGCTAGAAGGATTTGTTTTTCTCAGCAAAACTCAAACCCTAGAGATACAAATTTGTCACACGCTTTTGTAGGTCACAGGTCCCTGTTTGAAGATAAAGACACTGAGGCCTTTCACACCTGCTAAGAAAACATTTTCAACTCTTCCTTGGCAAACCTCATAGACCTTTAAATCAACACATGCCATAGACTATGTTTATTTACAGTCTTTTACAATTCACCTCCTTTATGGGAGTTACTCACTAAAGTGAAGCATCAGTGTCTAGAGGTTAGTAGAGCGTGAGTTTGGAACCACCTACCACAAATCCTTGCTCAGTAACCAAAATGCCTCTTTGTACAACGCCTTTCCTTTATTTCTCCTACCCCCCTTCTAACAAATCTTTTCCCAGGCTGCTGCCTGCCTAACTGCAGGGCCAAGAGTCTGGGCAGCACACCTCTGCCTCTCACCTATAGAGGAAAAAGCAAAACAAGCTTGCTGTCYCACATCCTGACAACCKCAGTCCATCACCCAGGCAGCYTCTCCTAGCRTTGGAGAGGCRGGAAGAACATGTAACAAGGATTTTRKGTTCTAAAATACTTGTAAAACCATRAGATTCAAGTTTGAAACACTTAAAGACTCACACAACGTGGGTCCAAATTTCCACAACCAGAGTGGGATGCAACAAAAGGTATCAATGTCTTTTGCACCTTCAAAGTTAAAAGAACTTCTTCAAAAATACAAGTATCAAAATACAACACAAAGTTTTACTTTTTATTCTAATGAGTGAGTTCCTCATTAAGAGTCAGAGCATCATGCACAGAAACACACACACCCAGACCAGAAAACAACCACAAAGCTGAAGCCATTCTGGCCTCAAACTCCAAATACCTGCATTCCTCTTGCTCTCCACTCTTCTGGCTGCAACACAGCACTACCAGAACAAGAACACAATCATTCTCTTTTCCTAAGCTTTTCCCCTGCTTTTAACCCGCTACTTTAGTGAGGGCTAAGTCTCTCCAGGTGTGCCTGTGCTAGCAGGAGCAGTGGTTAAGGGCACCTGAGCACGGTGCTCTGAGACCTCCTCCGCATCTGCAGGAGCTGCACCTCTTTCTGCCTTGTACATTGTTTGTTTAAAATTGTCTAGAATACATTTTTTTTTAAGGAAAAAAAAGAGTTGTGTTGAGCACTTAATGGAATGGGAGAGACATGAAAATTCAGAAGTGAAGAATTAGTGTGTGTGGTTGTAAAATAGACAGGGAAAGACCTGCTTTACATTTATTCCTCCACACTTTCTGAGTGGCTRTTTAGCTAAGAGCATTATCTGGTTTCTCAGAGATTAAGCTCCCCTCAGCTCTGGCTGTTATTGCAACCACAGCAATACTCAGAAAGAAAACAAGAAATTGAGGTTTCATTTCCTGGTTTTCCAAGTGTTTTGCAAACAAATTTTAAGATTAAGCTATTACTTTCATTTTTTCCTGCTCAGAAAGGAACAAAATATCCCTGCCTGTCTTCTGCTCCTTTGGAATATAGGCAGGTATTATCTTTCGACCAGCAGGTAAAAATGGAAAGAAGGATGATTCCTCTCTTGCCTGCTATAAATTAACTCCTTTTTTTCTGCTTTGAATCAGTTCTCATAATTTTTAATGCAACTACACTGAATTGCAGTCCATTTAATTGAATTATTTACTGCTGCTATTGAGTACTTGAGCCTTTGTGGGAAAGCTGAAGAGGGTTTCTCTTGTCTACCAGCTAAATGCAGACAACATTTTAAGTAGTTTAATGATCTCAATTAAAAAAAGAAAACAAACAAATAGCTGGCACTGCAAAAGTTTTCCACACACCTCAAGACTGATCCAATGCTACTAACTCTTTGTATTCCAGTCATAATTGTATTTATAATGCCTATGAAAAATATTTTTTTCCCAAAAAATTCATAATACAAAGAGGACAAGGGAATAATTTGTTATTTCAGAAGAAAAACCATTCAAAGTCAAACTCTAGATCTTGTCACATTTTAGTTAAGAAGAGTGACATGACACTCGATGTCCAGAATATTTCCTACATGTGCCATATCTAGTATGTATCTGGAATGTGGCATGCTGCCCAGACAACATCATGAATTAATGATTGAAGTGTGTGATGGTCAAGAAAAGTGGTCTGTGCTGTGCCTCATGCTGTCAGAAAAGGCCTATCAYACCCTTGCTATTTACTGAAAAGCAAGTTTCTCTTACTTGTTCACTCATTTACAATATCAGAAAGAGTTTTTTWAAAGTATATTTAAATGTGCTGAGATAAAACAATCTTGAAGGCTGCTTTCACAATTTTGAAGCTACCATCTTCCATCTGTGTAAGCAGATGGATAGTAGTCATCTTTTATATCCCTGCAGCAATCCAGTTATTCAAGGATKGGTCAAGACGTGGGATTCATTCTGTTAAAAGTACCACGGACAGAGAAGGAACTTAAATACACATAYTCTGAAGTATAACCTGATTTTGACCCTGAAATACCAAGTTTATTGACGTTTTCCTGTTTATAACATGAGCAATATTAGAATRAGAATCACACTGATTTTTGCCTGGATTATATACTCAGTCCAAAAGACCTTCATCCAAACCTTGCAGAACCCTTCCAGTCTGAAAAAAAATCTAGGTCTGGAAAAATGGTAAGTAAAATGCACATATGATTAAAATATTAAAATCAGATAATTTGGGTTACAGGATTTTCTTTACATGCACCTTTTGCTCAGGAGCAACCACTGAAATGAAATTTATTATTAAAATAGTGACAGATGTGGGTCAGAAATGCAGAGGAGGCATAGTTACCCTACAGGACAGAGGAACTCACACAACCATGTATCAATTAAAAGGAATTATTAAAACTGCCCTCTTTACTTCAATGCTTACAGAAAAATGTTCTGCTGCTCAGGGTAGTTTGTAGGCCCTTTGAAATGCAGGGCACTAAGACAACTGTCCAGAAGATGCCTTGTAATGTGGCTGTTCTGTTGCCTAAAAATAGTGTAGTGGCAAGCAGAATGSAATGAAGATGGAAATGCGCTAGCCTTTTTTTAGATACTTTTTTGAGTAAAGTGAAGAATTAGCTCCTAATTCTCTAAATGACAAAACTGTAACTGGTATAAATGCACATTTTCAACTAATGGAATAGTTTATATCTACACTATCAAATTTTAAAAAATTATCCATTCTTAAAGTGGATAAATTTCAAAGCCCCAGCACTTCTATTCCATTGGCCTGGCTTGCATGATTCTGTTAAATGTAAGAAGAAAGATTCAGGCAGCTACAGGGAARTCAGCCATCCCTCAATCCTTGAGAAGATGGATCAGCTAATCCTTCTGGAAAACATTTCCGAACAGAAGAAGTACAAGCAGGCGAATGGTAGTTGTCAATATGGATTTATAAATGAAGGCATTTACTTAGAGGGGTGGCAGAGGATATCTTCCATGTTTTTGTAGTTACTCAGGATTTTAAAAAATAAGATACACATAGAAGTTCTTTCTGTGAAAGAAGCTAATGTTTACACACTGCTCTTTTACTCCACCCTTATGAGACTCTACCTGGAATGCTGAATATGAGAAGGACATGSAGAGGTTGGAGTRAGCCCAGARGAGGCCACAGAGGGCTRGAGTATGTCTGCTGTTAAAACAGACTGGGAGAGTCTGTGTTGCTCAACCTGGAGAAGAGAAGGCACTGGGGAGATGTAGCAGCCTTCCAGTACAGGAAAAAAACCCACAGAGGAGCTTGTAAAGGGACCCTACAAAAGAGCTACACAGACTTTTTACCAGGGCCTCTAGTGATTGCACAAGGAGGAATGGCTTCAAACTGAAAGGAAGTAGATTTATTTCAGATACAAGAAAGAGGTTTTTCACTAGGAGAGTGATAAGACACTGGAACARGTTGCCCAGAGAGGTGGTTGGTGCCCTTTCCCCGGAAAAATTCAAGGTCAGGTTGGATCGAGCTCTGAACAGCCTGATCTATTTTAAGATGCCCCTGCTCATCATAGGGGTCTTGGACTAGGTCTTGGACCTTTAAAGGTCCCCTCTAACCCAAAATATTCTCTGATTCTATGATTACTAACTTGTAGCCTGTGTAAGTGCACTTTTGAATAAGCAAATTTCTAATACCAACCAAGCTGTGAAAGACAASCATATTTTATCCCAGTGTTTTTAAAAGTTGTTCAAAAGCATTACACAAGAAAACCAATGTAATTTCCTCTTTGTMGAAAAATAACTGCATGACCTCAAAATGGGTGACAAATTTTAATTAATAAATACAAGATCATAGTAACTGTGGGGCAACCACTCTGTTCAATTATTTTTTTTCTACTGCAAATGKCATAACCAGAACTTTTTAAGTTCAGTGCAGGGCACTCTGCTAGGAACCTGAGAAAAAATGAAAATAACAGTGCTGATGCCACCTTTGTTCAATTATTTGACTGTTATTTTCTCTGTTAATGGTAGAAAACATTTATCATTGTCCCATCCCRCTGTGAAAAGAGGGAGTCRGRGAGGATTCTTTTAATAGATTTCTTAGAYAGAAAATAAAGTGTGTTATAAACACATAKTATAGTGTTGGCTTTCGCAAATATTAAGATGAGTGCTATGTGTGTGAYAAACATACAGTACTTGTTCTCRCAAAGATTACAGGTAAATGGTATGTRTTGTGCATCATGAYATAATGTTGTCTTACTTGTAGMAGAAGTTTAGATATGTAAACATGATKGTGAAATAATTACTGTTCTTATTTTCTTTGTAATTCAGATGTAGTTATAGAACACTTTTGATTATCTTGCAGTAACTGAAATATTGTAGATTGTGATTTAAACTTTTCCAAGTACGATTTTTTTTGCACATTATAGCAAAACTATACAAGAAGCTACAGGGACACATTGAGATTATGAATGGTGTCCTGGCTGCAATTACACTGATCAAAAGATAAGATAAGGAGAAAGGAATACATGAGAAAAGGATCACCTTCCCCAAGGCTATCAGCACAGACCCTGACCAAGAGGGGAATGGATGTGTATTAGAAAAAGTCTCTGGTCAGAAGAGCTTGTAAAAAATCCATCGTTTGCGGCAAAAGGAGTCTGGCTGGTGAGACCCCCAACCTTCGGATTGGCTTATCTGCATGGAAAGCTCAGGGGTTTTGTGACCGCTGTTATAAATACTTCTCTATCGACAAGGACCATCTGTTGAAATTATGGAATAGGGGTCACACAAACATGACCCCAGGAGCATAAAACAACCACACTGTAAAAAGGCAGATCCATGTTAAACAGTTACTAGACAAGTTTACATATGCATAAATGTCTATGAATAGGCATTAGGCTGATGTAACACAGAATATATTTAAAGAGGTTTCTGTCRATACCTGGCATGCCTCTGGCAGATCACCAAGCACCCGACGTCATATCCCTTTTGCTTTTTATGTACCCTTTTGTCATTTATTAAAACCCTTTTAATTTTAACAAGAAAGTCAATCTCGTTTTTCACAAAACGCAAAAGAGGCAATATTATATCTGAGAACTGTTTATTGGTAAAGAAAGGTAAGTGTTTCTACCACTTCCTGCCAAGGGGAAAAGAAGGGAACAAAGAGGGAAAAAGGGAAACGGAGAGAGACAGAATAGCAGACAGATTGTTACCGCTGTACCCCGGTCACCCCACCAACATCAGCTCGGTACGAGGAGCGTCTGTGCTGTGAACGTGAGGAGCCTGCGCGGCTCCAGGGGCGGGCTGGGCGCGATTTCCAAACAGCAGCGACTGCGTGTCCCTCTCGACAGCGGAGAACACGGGGCCGTGACTACGGGAACACTCGTGGGATAAATGCGGCTGCTGTGGGCAGGCTGGGGCTGCGGGCACTACGGGACACACTGCGGCGGCTCTGAGGGGTGGCAGCAGCTCCGTCGGGAAGAGCAAATACGAGGTTGTCACGGTGTTGAGCTGCCTCGGGGAAGCGGCGAAACAGAGCACACGGACAGGACAGGTTAGGACAGGGGAAAAGCAGGACCGCAGGGAGAAAAGAAAATAAAGAAAAAGTGGGGAGAAAAGATGGCTAATGACCCTCCAAGCGGGCCCCTGCTCCCTCCAAGAACCCCAAAGGAAAATGGACCAGTTGTGTCGCAGTTCGCTGCTTTCATATGCCTCGCCCTCCCACAGAGTGATTTCCCGCGTGTTTTTTCTGTTCACTGTTTTCCCGGGCATTGCCCCACCAGCAAGGGTGGGAGGCGCTTGCAGAGCAGTGGGGGAAGCTATCTGTGCCATGAGTGGCTGCCAGGCAAAGCCTCCCGAAGGACAGAGCTCCCAGCACAGAACACATGTTGACGCATGAATAAAAATCACATTGGTCTCTCTCAGTCCTACAGCTTCCCTACTAGAGCTTCCCTATTTACTACAGCTTCCCCTCAATTCAGTGTAATAATCCAGAGTGAAGATGCTACACACATTCATCARTGTGGGTGACCTAAGTATGTAGAGCCATCTGCCTGCTGCAAGTTCCCACCCTGCTGTGGTCAGGACAGCCACCCGACAGCAAATCTTTAGCACATTACTTATTGCCGGTATTGACAAGACATTTCCTGCTGAGAGCAGCTGAATGTTTCTGCATTAGCACACTCTGTCCCTTATCACAGCTACCGGATTTCCAAGTCCCTCACACGGGTAAAGGTGAGAGTTTCAGGGTGAGCGAATGGGGAGATGAACCTTTTTCTGGCAGAGATCGCCAAAGATGAGCACACTCAGAGCAAAGGCAGAAATGTTTTTAAKCCTCAAAGAAATAACAGGGTGATGTCAAGATGTTTTCTACCAGACTGTGAATATAAGCCAAAAAAGCAACATATTTCACCAGCTCTGGGCTGCATTTGTCTCTGACTCATCAGATTTCTCCAGGAGCCCATCACATACTGACAGCAATTTTGCTTCCTCTGCCCACACTGAAGAAAGCTAATGTCTCTTACAAGCTTCACAGGTTGTCTCAGATTTCTAGTGTAACTTGCAGTTAAGGTCTTGGACCTTATCAGGACTAGTCTCACAGGACATTATGAACTGAAAGTAGAAACTGGAATAATCTTTTTTTTTTCCCACACTGAATGATTCTACACATATCATCCTCTGATGATTGTGATTTGAGACAGTTCACAGAAATGCTTACAAAAGTCCCAACTGAAACACCAGTGGACAAAAAAAGGCCACATCTGGGAAATGGCATGAATTAGGAAAAAGTTCCATGGAAGAGCAAGAGTAAAATTTTAATATAGGATATTGTGCAGTTAGAAGATAACAGTTCAAAAGAGAGGAGGCATGAAATACACTTATATAGTGTTAATTTGGTTCTTTCCTTCCTTTATGATTTATATTTTTGTTTGCAGCCCTTTTCATATTAAATTTTGTTTACCTGTACCAATACCTGGAATTCTGTTGGCATTTTTCCTAACCTTTCTTTTCCATCAATGCCTCATCTGCATAGCTAAATCTACTACCCTGCGAAACTCAAAGCACTCTTTTTTCTCATTCATAAAAGCGYGCAGAGCTTCAGTGATGTTCTTATCTACTCTCCAAACTGTCAGCTTCTCATGGGAATCAGGTTCTTGACAACCTGCAGGCCAGACAGAATGAACAAACCAAACCCCAAAACTTTTAAAAATGAAACAGAAAAGGTGAGGGTGGTCAGCTTCACTATTTTGTATCAGTGGTAGTGTCTCAATTATGCTGAAAAAATCCAGTTTGCAACCTCAGCCCACATGCTGAGAAGATGACTCCTCTGTGCTATTCTATGCTGCAGAAAATGTAAGTATTTGGCCATCGTTGCACTACAATCTGCCTCCCTCCTTCTGCTYTGTTTATTCTGCTTTTTCTGTAATGCCATACTGCACTAGTAATGTTGTTGTTCACTCTTCTGTCCATCTTCCAACACCACCAGCAAGGATCACTCAGGAAGGATGAATTACACTAAAATTCAGATGTGTGTAAGGTATACAGTTTACAGTCTAGAAGGTGACTACAGAAAATATTACTGAAAAATAAATTAAAAGTCATTGAGACCAGTAGGGTATCAGAGATGTCAGTTGGTTCTTTAAGCAAAGAACCTGTCAAACATGACAAGTGTTTCAATGTGCACCTACACCTACTGYATATTGATATATTTTCCTTCTATTTATTTTTAAACTTTAACTCCGGTTCACCACAGGGACAGTGCCCTCAGGCACATCTCATGTAAAGGCTGACATGATACGCTGTGCATCTCAACTCTTCTCACTGAATTAAATCCTTGGAATCTCCAAAGCCACTCACTCCATAGCTAGTACTGTCCTCTACATCCAGGACTCCCTGCTCCCCTGTCAATGCAGTTTATACWTTGTGATCTTAAGGACCTGGCAGTCGTATAACTATTTTGTTAATACAAACCCACTTCACCATATCAGTGCTTTCACATTTATTTTATGCATCCTTGCCTTCAACTYGCATTCTCCAATCTATTTACTATTTCTGAGTTTAAAGGAGGTAGTAATGAGTCAAACTACCACAAAACACTCTGCAAGACCACACTGGGTATTAATATTTTAAAATCATCTGATGGCTCAAAAATGAGTTAAAATATATTTCCAATATAGCCAAATTTAAAACACAGTGTAAATGTTCCTTCAGCTTCAATGTATTTTATAATGCTTCCTGAATACTTCCCAGCTGCGGTCTTGAAGCTCAGATTTTTGTCCTCTATGCCAATTAATTTCTTCCTCAGGAAGGACTGAATCAGAGTTATATTAAGGATGAGCACAATCATTGCCAAACAGTTAAAAGAGCTAAATAGTGCCCAAAGAACAAAATATTTCAGAATAACAAAAGCARTTATAGCACCATAAGATAATTTGAAACAGGGACCACTGTTTCGGCTCRGGACTGGAAACTACAGTTTCCTTTTTTTCTTAACTTCATAGAAAAATCAAGTTAATTGTTTCTGGTGCATTTTACCTATGGCAAAAAACACATGACAAAGATGATTTCCTTATCGTAGCCAACAAAGATAAGGACACCTCAGCCCTCTCCTGAYACCTGAGGATTCCCAGCACACCGATGCACAGATCTTCCCATAATTTTGCTGGAAGGAGAAATATCCCTGGAGAGGAGACAGAGAGGACATGCTGCCTGCTTCCTGTTTCTTCACCTCCCYACCTTGAAAGAGAACAAATCCCAGAGGATTGACTAGTCTAGGTCAGTCTTCACAGGCACTGCAGCAGCAGCACTCTGTGTTGTGGCATCCCAAGCACATTTAGAACAGAAAATAAAAATACAGCCCTCACACCAAATTACTGCTCACCTGTGAGCTGCAGGATGCTACCCTAATGAAYCATTATTTATTAATTTTATAGCACAATACAAACAGCCTTCGGCTTCCTTCCCTCACAAATCAATAGCATAAATATGCAGCCTTTACTGGCAGGAGCTGATCCCTATTGAATTCATGATCAGCATGAGAAAAAGCAACAAGCAATATTTTTTTGTTATRCCAAAAAAGTCCCCAGAAGGAATTACAAAGAGGGAAGAGATATCAATTCTCATMAAAGAATGTAGGTGGCATTAAAAACTTCATACAGGTTTAATTAACTACCTKTCTTATTAATTATTTCAAAAATAAAATGCATATGCATATTGATTTGCCCTTTGAGGTGGATGCTATACGTACAAGACAGAACAAAAAGGCCCATTACACACTTAGAAAGGAAAAAAAACCATAAATCAAATGTGACTCATTAAAATCTGGTTTGGCATTTTAATGTAAGACATCTGATTTCTGTTTCAATGCTAAACTACAGAATGTTCAGTGGTTTTTCAAGCAACACAAGGATTAAGTTAGTGATTTTTTATAAGCAGAAAACATCAAGCCATAAAATGAAGTTTAAAACAATGAATAGCAACAGTAAGAAGGAAAAATGAACAAATATACCTTAAAAGTCCTAAAAAACCCAAAACYTAAGTTTTCCTTATTAAAAAATGTTTCACTTTTTTTTTCTTAAAATAATGTTAAAAGCTAAGCCTTCTTAGTGTGTACTTGCACTAGCAATCTAGAACACCTATGCTGAAAAAAAGCAAAGGTTCAACAAAAAAAAGCATACATACAGCAATATTATCATGGTGAACTTTTAAGATTGTTGCTTTCATCTGCTCATGGAGGACTTTCTTCCCAGTGCCTTGGCTCCCCATATTTCCAATCACTGTAAATAGGATCCTAAACAGACTTAAAACTGCAATTTAACCTTAACATCCAAATTGAATCTTCCTTCATCTGCATGTAGAAAACCATAATTTTCTGCACTTGTTTGCATTCTCAAGCAGAAATTGTTTTAATGTTTTCTAGCTACAAATTTTTTTCTGAGTYAGAGTTTGGTTGACATTAAAGGAGATAAGCATGGAGTAGTAGAACTATGAACTTAATTTTTCATAAAACAAAATCTCATGTTRTGTTTGGAATTTGTGATTGATCTCRTGTCCAAAAGGAGGACAAGTCCAGGATTAGGATTGCTGTTCCCAGAAATGTATGTRCCCTGATCAAAACTTCTAAGTATCATCTCTGCTCCATGTTAAGACAAATGCAAATAYTCCAGAAAAAATACTGCTGAGATARTGACAGCGCCAACTCTTTATGAGTGTGAACTCTCAGGACTCAAAAATTCACAGAAAGTCATGCAAAAACATACAAGTCATGCACATGGAACCAAGGTTTTAAACAATATACAACAGAAACAAGTAAWAAAAAAGTCTGGAATTACATGCATGATTATCAAACTAACAAATACACATTGAAAATATTTTCCTAAGTACATTGAATGATTAGTTCTGCAAATAAAGTCACTATGTATGATATCAATTTGGATTGCATCACCTTATTTCCATATACTTCCTTTCTCTAAACTTCCCTCCTGCAACAAAGCAGAAAATACTGTCCCATCACCAGGCAAATAGCAATTAGGATTAATTTAATTAAAATAAAAAGTATCCCACAAACTTAGACATTGTCTGCTTTATTCTCCTCTGTTGTTCTAATAATTTAATTTACTTCCACTTTAATAATTATTTTACTATTCCATATTAGTTTCCTTTTGATAAATTAAATTCAACACACCAAGGGACCTCAAAGCAAATTAGCTGTTAGCTGCATCAGACTTTGAAGATCCAAAACAAGATATTGTTTTTCCCTCAKTGGCCTCCATAAATATACATGAGACATACTGCGAAAGGGCTGGAACTGGCAGCTCCAAAGTTATGTTTCCATAACCAGAAATGTGTTTTGTTTTCTGTTGCATCCTCTCCCCTTCAAGATATTTAGAAGTCTTGAATCTAAAACCTCTCATAAATTGAAAAAAAAAAATCCAATTATGCACCAGGGAAATTCTATTAATATGTTCTTCATAATGCATTGTTGTCAAATATGGTCTGTGGTGTTCAGATTACATGGAATGTCTATTATGTACATTTTTTTCCAAGTTCAGTTTTTCCTTATCTGGTCTAGAAGCAGTCTACAATGAAAATCCTGAAAACACAGAGAGGGCTGGTCCCAGGGTGTTGGGATCAGCTGTTTTGCTTTCTGGTCCCATCCATCTGGGCCAGCCCTACCTGCCAACAKAGTCATTGGCTGAGATATCCCCATGTCATTTCCATCCTTACTTGTTATTCTTGTACCCCTTCTCCTGTGCTTAATCATTCTCATCTTTTCTTTCTTTGAGGCCATCAGCCTTGTGAACTCCATTTTCGGGGTGACAATCAGCACGGCATCCTGCTAGTGGCATGCCTGAGTTCACCCTTCAGACCACCACTGGATCAAGGATCAATCTGTCGGAGTATCAGTTGCATGATTAAACACATCAGAAGCAAGCCACTGCTACTCATATAAATTTATACCTTAGTGTAAACCTGGTGCAGATTAGGGMTGATTTTAGGACTGTTCTCAGAAATTCTACTGTCAAGATGAAATATTATCATATCACTTTAGCTTTCTGTACCTAAGTTAATCACATATGATTTAACTACCCCTTTGCACTTTTGTCCTTGTCTCTCACAAGTAATGTTTGCAAAGTGCCTTCAAGTTCTGTAGTAAAGGTTCTATTTAATTATTATTTCTATTTGGTTTTAAATTAGATAATTTCATCTGTTTGACACACTGTGAATTAAATTCCTCTTCTTCCTTCCAGCTCCTTWACTCATAGTAAAAACACATTAAATGCTACAGTCCTAAGAGAAAAGCAAGGGATGCTGATGTTCACCAGTCCTTTTCTCACCATGAAAGACTGGATTCCTTCTAGAAGGACTGTCCAATCTTGGACCACTGACAGAARTTATGCTGGTGTCACAAAAGGCTTCTGTCCACCTGGATGCAGGCAAGATTAAAATACTGCTRTTTGAATAAAGGTGCTCACCAATTGGTGAATTACTAATCATCAATCTGAAAGAAACTACCTGCTATTTTTTCTTTAGGTAAAACTCCTTCCATAATTTGCTCACTATATATACATATATACAAATATATTAAAAATGAGGCAAAGCTACAGCAATGGCAGTACTGCCATCACCAGATAATCACTTTGTGCACTTTGAGAGATGATTTTTAAGTTCAGGAAGAAAAATGTGCTGCTTGGCATCTCTGCACAGAAGCATCTGACAAATATGCGAAAGATGACCTTATGGCTCCAAAGAGCTCTTGAGATAATTGATCTACAAACACACACATTATCAGACAGCAAAGCAAATTATAACCAGCCACTAAAGGCASCAGTGGCTCAATAAATGGTTTCCTGACATTTCAGTGTATTGCAGACACAGTGTATCTTTCCTTTGGGGTTCACATCACAGCAGGTCTATTTTCTTTGTAAACTCTAGATGGAGATGTACAAAAGGAAAAAAAAATAATCTAAACAAAGCCATAAATATAATGGCAGGTTTGACTTTTGAAAATGAAAATGTCTTGCTAGGCTATTTGCTCCAAATCTAGACCAYGGCAACAGTTTTCTGCAGGTTTTCCTGTGTGGTACTTAACGTGATTGTGTGGTGCATTACTATATGTATTTTCCTAGAAAAATAGGACATAAAAAGCCCTACATTTAAACTGACAGGATATGATTAAAGCAGCTTTTTCCCTCTTTGCCGTCTATACATACAACAAGAATAGATGAAACCTCTGACTGTTCTGATTGTTATTCTTCTTCCCTCTACAAATAAGTACAAAACCTCCCCAAATCCAGTTCCAGACAACTGAAACACGCAGAGCACTACCAGTTCTGCACACACATTTTGACMTCCCCAGTCATTTACTCAACCTTATGCCAAGTGGAGTGACTAAAAAATCCAAGAGTGTGCATGGCTGTATACCTGATTGTTTCAAACATAGTCCTTGTGGGCATCTGTCTGTACAATCATCACTGTAACTTTCACTGGCAGTTTCCAAACAGGTAACAATAAATATTCACAGAAACTGAACTAATTTCTTGCATCTAGTTGCACACAGAGTCCACATACATATGTTTGAACAGTTATTGCAGCAACAGTAAATACTTGCCCATTTTTTTTTTTTTTTGGTCAAAGTACTCTGAGTGATATAAACCTGTTAATTCACCTGTGTAATTTCTGGGATTATTCTGAAAACAGAATTTTGACTTATTTTGGATTTATCAGTAAAACTTGCATCTTTGAATTAGAGTACCTTAAACTTTACAGACATCTCCTAGGAGAGGAAATAATAGGATGTTTAGGAGCATCCACTAAAATTTGTTCACTTGAAATGAAATGAAATGAAATGAAGGATCTCCAAGCTTTAGCATGCCTTTTCATCAGATAGACTTAATCAGCATCATTTCTTAAGAACTGGATTGAAAGCCACAAGTCACAGTGGCTACCCAACATTGGGAAGCCCTTCAGATAAAGAACCTGAAATAAAACTGTGTCTATGCAGATTTCTGATCTGTCCCTTTAAGCCTGTAATTCAGTCACRTAATTGTCAGAGGGAAAACTGTGGCTGCCACTACCACAGTGGGTCAGATTTTGTCTTTCATTCTCTGGAATCAATAACAAAAATATGTCTGTCTAAAACAGCTAGAATTAATTGTGCATGCTTTGCCAGGGTAAAATAGTTCTAACAAAATTCCACAGAATTCTAACAGTTTCTGACTTGCGAATGAGATGCTTCTCTTTGCATGCGTATTCTTCCATTGATTGGATGCATTAAAAATCCTTCTATCCACGTAAAGGAAAAACAGGTAAAGCTGATGGCAACAGTAGGACATGCTAGCAAAACACAAGAAACTAGTCTTATTCTTACCAGCAGCTTTGGGAAAGCAACGCTTTGGACTCAAGGATACCATCTTTCTACTATTTCTCTTCCTCACTGAGATCTGCTCTAATTTCTTTTTTTTTCATCGTCTTCTATTCTGCCTCAAAAGTTGCACACACATAATGTAATCCTAAATAAGTTAAAGTAGGATAAGAACAAAAACTTAGATGGAATTCAGTTGACTCATATTTATGAAATATTTATAATAAGAAAAGAGAACAGAAATATAAYAGAACCCATCTCAGTGTTTTAACAYTATRATATGGCATTCATTMCTTGTCTTGCYTTTTGTTRCTCATTTTGTATGTGTCTTCAGAAATTATTTTTTCAAGTAAAAGTCACTCACTTTTATCTCATTTCTGGTTCTGAATAAAAACAGGAGGAAAATGGCCTATGGTATAAAAACCACTATTCTCAAAGAAAGAGACAAAGCATTTCCTAATCTGCCACCTCTAAGTTCTCTCCTTMGATTTCTAAGCCAGCACTACATTGCCTTATCATCATTGTTTTTTCTACTGCTGCGTCACAAAACCAAAAGCTGAACATAATCATAATCAATGGAAATATCAATTTTTTTAACGAATTTAATGAATTTTTTTTTTTTTTTTTTTTTTTTTTTTTTCCTCCCTGAAGATATTCCATGAACAAAACAAAATAGCTCAGATACAGTTCTGGGTTCTTTTCAACTCCCTCTTTATTACTTTGTCATATGTATTTCTTCCCATAAGTACTGAGCTGTTTTGACATTTCTAACAACTTTGCCTCTTTGAGTGAGATGCCTCTTTGCTCAGCCCAACTTTTCACATTTCAGAATCCACTGCCTGCTTATTAATGTTAGTGTACATATTTTGCATGCATTTTTCAAAACCACACTAAATAAAGAGTTTTCCAATAAAGACCTTTCCTAATACTTGCTGACAACTGGATGCCACATATGGACATGTTTCCATAGACAGAAAATAGAGAGGTGGATTCTGGGGTAAGATTTTTGACTTTGAGTGTCAGGAAAGGCAAAGCTGCTTCTGCAAGCAGGGAATGAATATAACCGATTTACATTGCCATGATTTCAGCTGGGGAGTAGATATTGTTTTGCAAAAGTTTCTATGGATCATTTTTACAGAAAGCTGCCAGGATGGATCAGGGAAGGGGAAGGGAAAGATTAAAATCTACTGACTTGGATTTACACTTGCAGCAGGGTTGCAGAAATGCTTGTTCATTAGCAAAAGGCTTACTTTCCTTTAAATATGCTYATGGTCAGCATTTTGTCCTTCTTAGTATAGTAAATCCAATGTATCTTTTGGATACAGAGATGGATTATCTTCTGCTTTATGTGTTAGTAGCAGAATGATTAARTAAGGTCTGAGTTGTATTGAAAGATTCAGAAATTTGTGTTTGCAGTCCAATTSTGAGAATAATTTGAACTAGGATCAATGATCATGAATTATTTTTTTCTGTATTTGGCATTATGGATATTTCTGTTTCATTTCAAAAATCATTTGTGTTGATCAGCAGGTGGCCAAAATATTAGCTTAGGTGGACCTGATATAAGAACAACAATCTGCAACCAATATGTGGGCCAATAATCTCTTCACTTTGAAAACAGCAAAGCTACATACAGAACTGTCTAAGTGAAACCTAATGAAATTGAATTAAAACCGAAAACATACAGTCTCCCCTATGCAGTACTGAATTAGGTGTGGGTACAGCTCATCAGCTTATCTGCAGAGCTCTTCATCAGCGTGAGCTTGATATCAGCCAGTGTGGAACAGCTGGCACTCCTCCTTCAGTGGCAGCATTCCTTGCCCTAAGCAAAATGTGACATTTTTTACCAAGTCCATGAAATGAGAGGGAAACATAGCACAGCCTTCTGAAGCAAGTGCTTTGGCACAACTGAATATCTACGATCAAGGCAGATAACTCTTATCACTACCATCCAAACTGCATGCACAGCAAATGCCAGCATAACTTGTCTGCTGGAACAAATGGAGGGAAAAAAGCTACAGAAATCTGTGAAGACACATAGCCTCTTTACACCTCGGGGGAATTCTGCATCTGGTTTATTGTAAAATGTAAAGTTTTCTATGCAATCACCCAAAAGAAAACACAGTTTTAAATCCATTCATAGCTGGTTGAATGTCTCATAAATCTATCTATAGTTGTGTTTAATACATGCATCCTTATCTTGAAAAGAACGATGTAGTCACCAGTGGTTTTCTGCCAGCTAAAGCTGAAATAAATATTCTTGTAAAAATAATCAATTTCTATTTATCTTCTGCCAATCTGTCAGTTTTGAGCAGTAATGACAACAAAGTTATAAGCTGAAAATAAGACTTTAATCATTGAAAACCAGTCCTTCTAATAAAGAGCACGATATGCTTCTTTAAGACATTATTTTCTTCAAGAAGCCAGATTTCTTAATGCAGTAGAATGCTTCTATTCAAAGCATCACAAAATGGAAAACCCTCTTGACATTCTCCATGACAGAAATATTTCCATATGAAGTAGCAAGTGAAGTTAAAATAATAGTTTAGCTGTGGTTCTTTGGTTTGGTTTGTATTGCTGTGGAGGTTTTTTGCTTTTTTTTTGTAAATTATTAGAAATGATTATAGTGTAAAATTATTTTGCCAGTGTCATGAAGTCTAACATATTCATTATTCCACACAAAGAAAAGCAAGAGAATCCCTAGAAATAAAGCTATATGMAATATCCAGTGCATGACTGGAAGGCAGCTTACGTCACCTGTGCTCAAACATATGGATGTTCATCCAACCTAATTGCCTGCTTTCCATATTCAAGCCTATTTGATACTTTTTAAGCAATATATATTTTAGATTGTTCGTCATAGTTTTTCCAGAGAATTGGTAACTGTGAAGAGTCTCAGTGACTATGAGAATACTTCTGTCTTGAGTTTGAAAATGGAATTGTCTTAAGGAGGTATTAGGAAAATCCTCTCTCCTAACCTGCTGATGGATGTTGAGAATTATGAAGCACAAGAATCTCGACTAGAATAATGTGAGGCAGCTACCCGGAAGGCCTGAAAATGGCACTCTTTGTACATTACATGTTTAACATATTTGTACAAGTTATAAGAGGGGTTTTTATTTTATATATGCACTCAAATATAAAACCACACAAATTAAAATTACTTTTATCTAATGTTTGTTAAAAGTCTCAGTGTAGTCAAGYAAATGGCATTATAGATTGCACAAATGTTCTTACAACTCATAAGTATTTTGGGTTGTTTTTTTAAACTATTAGCTTTATTCTAATCTTATAAAATTATTTATCAAATAAAGCCGATTGAAAGTGGTTCAAGCAATACCCTAAACAAATGAAAACCTAAAATTCAAATTAGTGTGGGGGAAAAAGAACCACAAKAAAAAGGATAAAACTGAATTTTAAATCGTTTGGATTCTGTAATTAAAATCTGTTCATAGTCTTTCTATATTTACCTCTCTATAGATATACAGATATATACTTAAAATCAAACTATAAACCTCATAATATTTGACTGACAACACACTTGATCCATTGGATGTAGTTKCCAGGATATCATGCAAGGCCCATGTTTTTTCTCTCAGCAGTCTGTCAGACCTGCATGCAATGCTACACATATTCATCTTTGTTGTAACTTTTATTTGACCTTTTGCTTAATACAGTTTAAATAAAACAAGGATGTTTGTTCATGAACAAACCTATGTGTTTGATTATCTGTATTCAGGTCACAAGATGAATAGGAAAAGCTATGTGACGAATTTCAGGCCAAACTGTACAAGAGAGAGCAGGATCACACTCTGTAAGAAATTCATTTTCCTTTTCAAGAGTTTGCATGGAAGACAGAGATGATGATCCTCAGTTTCAAAATATATGTCAATAATATCCAWCAGTTTCCTATAAATATTCAAAAAATTGAGGGAGAAGAATGAAGCAGATAGACAGAAAAGTCTGCCATGGAACTCCAATCATACCATAGCCATGTGTTTATTAATTAAATCAAGTTGTTCAAGATTATTTGGAGAAGTGTTACATCTTAAACACAAATCTAATTATCACCTGAGAAGAGCACACCCCTTCGGTTTTCTAATAATTAATCAGAGTTCCAATGGCATGAAAGAGAATACAGAGGGAGGAAGGAGAAATAATCAAGTTTATAATCCTTGAAATCTATGTCTCTAGTATGTTCTTTCATTAGTATAGGATTCTGACATAATTACACACTCCAGACTCCATTTCATGTAAAAGGTTAGTTCTATCTAAAGCCAGTACACAGAAAACTGATATAAGAAATAAGAAAGTGGACAAATCTCCTATTTCGTAAAGTTCAAATTTAAAAAAAAAAAAACAAAAAACCCAAAAAAACCAAACCCAAATATAATTTTATCTTCGCCTTTTCAGGTATTAATTAGTGAAAATTGATAAAGACTGACTAARATAGATAAATTTCATTCCTATGCATCTGTAATAGAAAGCATCTCTGGAAAAATATAGTACCAAGTGCTTCAGAACAGGTCACCAGGGCAATTCCCAAAGGATTAGCAAGAAGTACTACAAAAATRTCCCCTAGTGAAGGTATTTTTCAAACATTGCAAAAATACTTCATTTACAAAACACCCATTTTTAATTATTTTCTCTACAAAGAAAGATTTTACTCAAGCTTTCCTTACATCCAGTAATGTGGAGGTAAAGTTAATTAGCAGAATTCAAAGAATCCAGTATGTTAGACATACCCTTGGTGGTAACATTCTTGTTACAGAGCCAAGACAGACTATATCTTATAATGTGATTCATTACAGTTAATGTAATTTATCAAAACTATTGGTAAGAATGGGTGAGAAACAATATTGCCTTTGGGAAAACTGAGTGTTTTAAAACCCTTTCAATCTTAGAATGTCTCAGATCCCTAGATTTGCATGAAGAAATTAATCCAAAATGTTTTGCATCATCAAATTAATCCAAAATGTTGTGCATCATCTTTGTTTTAAAATTTCTGTCTATAGTCATGCAGTATAAGTTAAATGTGATATTTTAGAACAAAAACAAACAACCGACTTTGGTGAGCTAATTCTTCAGCAACATCAGAAACAAAACAAAAAGAACCTAACTGGTTTTTGTGGAGACTTGCAGCTTCTTACATTTTTGTTCTGTTTTGTTGCTGTCAAATATAAATTAACATTCTCTCAGTGCTATAGCTCAATAGTATGCCAAAAGTGAAAACACAGACAGCTACAACTTCTTTTGCATCCTTTGGCAAGGAAACCTCTACTTCGGTAAATCTCTTTTTAAGTTTCATTCACCCAAGATCAAACCTGTAATRCATTCTGTCATTATTTCAACTTAGAGTAAATGTATCTTGGTTCTAATACTATCTATAGATACTCTATGCTCTGAAAAACTTGGAAAGCAGAGAAATTTTGTTTAGAGAAAACAGAGCAGAGAATGACTAACCAGACAGCTTTCCTCAATTTTCCTATTTACTCCATAGTTAATGAAGCAGCAGGAAAGTATAAAGTTTGAGCATGAAAACAGCTTCCTGCTCTTCAAGATTTTAAAGAATTTAATAGGATTTTTGTAGTCTGCTTGGATTCTGTATTTGTACTAGTAAAAGCATTTTGTAGTTTTTAGCAACAGCCTTGGAGAATCCAAAGTGTGTATACAGAGCATGCCACAAAGTGACACTGTCTTCATTTGGGGATGCTAGTCACACCTCTTCTTACTTTTAGGAATCTCTTGCCAAAGGCAAAAGGTTTTACTTCCCTCTCCTACTCATCACTCTTCCCCAGCCCAAGGCACATCCTGAAGATTTATGGTGTGATCTGTTCAGGAGGTAGTTTGGAATTTGTAATGGATTTGTTACTATGAATGCCTGCTTTGATGAGGCATCCTTTGTTTGTTGCTGATACTGTTTGTGGATGAAAGCGTGAGGGTGAGTCCTTGAAGTTCTACAACTGTGTGCATGAAAAGAACATATTTTGGAGGAAATGGAAAATAATTTTGCCATTTTTACTTGCTGTACGACTGATAAAAAGCCACTCATTATTCAATATATAACACATGAAACACAGATGCAGCACTACCTGAGCAAGACATGCTTGTTTGCATGCTCAAAGCCTTTCCTTGTGTGCTAATTATGGAGAACAAATGCAGTTTTGCAGGTGGAATTCACTACTAGGATCCGATAAGACACAGTTGAATTACCAAGGCATTCAACTCAAGTACTTCTTATTTGAAACTTTTTTTTTTCTTTAGGCCTGTTTAGAATATTTTTTTTCTCTTTATTAGTTATTTTGTATATTTTTTCCCACATACCTGCAATCAGAAACAAAGAACAGACWGCTTTCATTGAGAAGGTACAAAGATTCTTTTTTTTTTTTTTCTTTAGGAAACCAAGTCTATATATCTGAGTTGAATAATTAAGATGAAACATTGTGATACCTTTACCTCTGTTGCCACTCCTATTTTTAGAACAATACGCTTACAGAGATGAGTCAGGACTTAGATGAGAGAGCTGAACTTAACAGTAATGTTCAAAATTCATATTGCCCACACCGGTCTTGTATATTGGTCCATATTTTATCTGCAAATTTTGATTCATGCAAATCAACTCGTAGCTTTTACAGATAAGATGACTTACAATGAAGAATATGCAATAATGTTGAGTTTTAMAATTGTTGTATGAAACTCTGAGACTTTTCAAGATCAGAGTCCTAAAGACAATTTCCAAAAACAAAGGCACTGTTTACAATCTTTTACATGTTACTACTCTCAAGAAATGGCAAKGAAAAATATTGCTATGATGGCTTTCTTTAGCAATTTTGAGATAATTTTCTTTCTAAATATGATTTGCCATTATTTCAGTGGAGGTATAGGCTGCATGAGGAAAAACCAGACAGCCCATGACTGAAGCAATATTGGCAGTAAACAGGTCACATAATTGCATTAGTTTGATATCGTGCACTAATAATAAGGTTGTGGGTCTTTTTCCTACTGTCCCCTTCTGAGTCATTTTAAAGTGTTACTTCTCATGTTTTAATAAAATAAACAGCAGAGATGAGTTTGAGTAAGCAAGTTTCAATAACACTCAGATATCTGCTCCCTTTTTCTGCTGAAAAGCTCCAGAAAAACTCACTTGGATCTCAAAGAAGGAATGATCTCCAAGAAATGTGATAAGACCAACTCTTCTTGGACCTTGGCAGCTGTTCTTTCATGTAGGTYTGCCAAAGAAAGCTTTTGTGTTGATCAAATAAGTAGTATGTGATAACTGACTGAAAGCATTTGGAATGGTACTTCAGAACTTGCTTGAATTTCATTAAAAAAGTGGAGTGAAAAAGGCAAGTATCTGAAAAAACAGAAACACTAGAATGCAAATCCATAAAAATATTATGTTTAAAATGACAAAACAGAATATTTCAAAAAGCTCCAATCAAACTCCACAGAAATGACATTTCTCAAGGTGCAGTTCTTTATTTCATTAAACTGAAGTGATTAAAGTATTTAAGTTGAAATTATTTTATTTTTCTATAGAAGAGCATTACCTTGCAAAAAGAATGTATTTCCCATATCTCTTCCCTTACAGATCAGCCTACCAACCAGACTATGTCTTATATCCTGTRCCCCACAACGCCCTCAGGGCATTCACTATGGAATTATGAGATCTGCATGGAGTCCAGCCCATGGAGAAAAGAGAAAGCTGACTGCTTTTCACGTGCAGACCATGACTTAAGGGGAAACTTAATTTGATATTTGGGTCGTTAAATAAAACACAAAGTATTTTCACTGAGTTTAGAATGCCCCTCCTCTCTTCCCCCAATTCCATATGGAATATAAGAATTAGTAGGCAAGATTGACAAATCTTCAACTGTTGAAAATTTCTTTTGGGAAAAGTTTTGGTTTTCATTATAAATCATTTTCATGTACTCCTAAACAAGTATTATCACCCATTTTTAGTTCAAAACAGCTTTTTGTTTGTTTTTTGGGAATTTTTTTTATTTTAATGGCTTTATTTAAAGCAAATAACACATTCTTTAATTCAAAAACATTCATACTGGAATTAGAAGTAGAAATAAATAAAAATTAAGCTTCCTATCAGTTAGATATAGGGAAGTCTTMCACTATCAAAAATCCTCCTTCTTTAATGTAATCTCTCAATCTTCATTCAAACCTTTGGAACAAAAAATACTCAGAGCTGGATTTGAAGACTGCTTCAAGTCAGAGAAGAAAATTCTCAAGTGACTTTGCTCACCCATTCCCTTAGAATCACAGAATGAGTTGGGTTGGAAAGAACTTTGGGTAGAGATACCTTTCACTAGACCGGGCTGCTCAGAGCTCCTGACAACCCAGCCTTGAACCCTGTCAAGGATGGGGCATCCACAATTTCTCTGGCAACTTGTTGAAGTGTTCTCACCACCCTTACAGAAAAGAATTTCTTCCTAATATCTAATCAAAACCTACTTTCTTTCAGTTTGAAGACATTCAAACTTGTCCTTTTGCTACATGTCCTTGTACACAGACTCGATCTTTTCTGTGGTTCCCTTCAGTTATCGAAAGGCTGCAATTAGGCCACCCCAAAGCCTTCTCTTAGGCTGAAAAACCCAGTTGTCTCAGTCTTTCCTCRTAAAAGATGTTCTATCCCACATATCATCTTGGTGGCCTCCTCTAAACTCCCTCCAAGAAGTCCATGTCTGTCCTGTGCTGGGGACCCCAGAAGTGGATGCAGGACTGCAGGAGGGGTCTCACCAGAGCAGAACAGAGGGGCAGAATCCTGTCCTTCACCTTAATGGCCACACTGCTTTGGATGCAGCCCAGGACATGTTTGGCTTTCTGGGCTGTGAGTGCCCACTGCTGGGACATGTCTAAGCTCTGATCCACCAGCACCCCCATGTTCTTTTCCCTGGGTCTGCTCTCCATCTGTTCATTCTCCAGCCTGTGCTGATACTGGGGGTTGCCCTAACCCAGGTGCAGCACTTTGTACTCATTCTTGCTGAATCCCATGGGGTTCCCATGGGCCCACTTGCTGAGCCTGTCCAGGTCCCTCTGGATGGCATCCTGTCCTTCAGGTGAGTCAATCACACCACTCAGCTTGGTGTCATTGGCAAATTTTCTGGGGGTGCTCTTGAACCATTTAACTATGTCATTAATGAAGATATTAAATAACACTGCCTCAGCACAGCTTCTCCGAGGGTCTGTTCTGTGATCTTCCCAGGCACAGAGGTGAGACTGACAGGTCAGTGGTTTCCAGGGGTCTCACTTCTACACTTTTTTTTTAAGATGGGTAGAATGTTTCCGCTTTTCCCATCACGTGGGACTTCACTTGACTGCCAGGACTTTCCAATTACCATGGAGAGTGGTTTGGCAACTACATCAGCCAATTCCCTCAGGACTCTGGGATGCATCTCATCAGATCCCATGGACTTACACACATTCAGGCTCCTCAGGTGGTCATGAACCTGATCGCTACTGACAGTGGGAGGCACTTGGCTCCTCCACTCCCCACCCTGCTGTCCTTCTTACCGACAAGACATTTTATTAGTCTTTTCTTGTTTTATTATGGTTCTTTCAACTTCCACTAGCATTAATAGAATCAAGTCTTATTCAAACTAAGACTTACTATAAAACATTACTCTTTAATAGGGCTCTTTTTATTATAGGTTAACTTTTGGAGCACTTTTAAAGGCAGTCTCGACAGCTGTTCTCTCTTTCACAGCGCAGGAACTGGGGGGCTGCATATCAGGTGAAGATGAGTTGGGAAATGAGAAATCTTTGAAAACAAATCTGAGGGCTCAAAGGCTTAGTATCTTTGAAGCTAAATTTGAAACTGTCAACACTATTCTAATCTCACATAATGTCAAGTCAGGATGTTTAGGGCTTTGGTTTGCCTCTTTTTTTTTTTTTTGTTTATCACTTTTTCTGACATTCGATACAGTTTTGCACAATGCCTGCAGATTTTATCCCTTCAGATACAAGTGACTGCAAATGTTCTTTTCCCTACTGCACAGGAAATTAACTCAAATATTTATCCTAACAAATTATAGAATCATATTGAAGAGCTGTAATTTTAAACTAATCTAAAGTTTAATTTAAAGAAATGAGACAGCTTTGTTGGCTTTGTATCTTATCTTAGATTTGGTTAGCCTAAGCTGTTAGAATTTGGAAAGATGACTTTCGTTTCCCCAGGGGAAAAAAGAATACTCTGTTAATGATTAAAATGATGATAACAGTTATTCAAATGTGTGGCAAATTAAATAAAAAGTCTGATGTATGTCATGACAAAGCATAATGAAAAACAATATGAACTACATGCTCCCATGTTTAATACCTAAAAACTTTGAAAATTTAAGTATTAGGAAATTTGTGTTAAAATAGTTAACTTTTGAAAAATATTGTTTATAATTACCTTTTATTTAAGTGTAAACTAGTCACAAAATGTTAAAGGACATTATCCACAGAGGATATTTTTTCTCAGTTCTTTTCACCTCTTAGTACAATGTACTTTGAGTTTGCTTGGTTTCTAAGCAGAGTTCATGTGTTACCTGTTCTCTAGTTTCTTTTCCCCCTGGGTGTCTAAGGTTAAGAAGTTTATTCATTTTCATATTTATGTAATCTTCTCTTATATTAAATTGAAAATTTCTGTATCCTATTGACCAGCTGAAGACATTTGGTTTTATAGCCTACTGATCTTATTTTTGACTAGCACATTTTAATTCTCCCATCCACCACACAAAATCCCTGTGTTAGCATGAATAATACAGRTAAATAATGTAATTTGGTTTTACTTGAAAAGCATAATTCAGGGTTATTTTGAACTCAGTCTTGCAAAATATCATTTTTTTTTACAAGACTTATATTGTTGTATTTTAAAGAAGTCCTAATCTAGGCCCTCGCTGCATATTTGTACATAGGTGCTACACAAATCTGATTTGATTTGGGATTCCATGTGATAATCTCTGTGCCCACAAAACTACATGGGATCATTTCATCCTTAATGGTGGGATGATTAATAGACTTTTACTGGTCTGATATTTTTATTCATCAGCAAAATATCCCCCTGTTTAGAACACCACTGTAAGAACTTCTATCATGTTGTACACATTAAGTTTTTATAAATTAAGTTTCCTCAGAAACACMAAAATTGTTACTCTACCCTGCAGCACCCCTCACTCCTGATTCTAATGGCTTTTCATTGCCTGGAGAAACCTTCACATTTCCACATTCATATAAATGCTCCTTAAGGTGAAAAAGGARTTTTTCAAATACTGATYAAAAARTAATTGCCTGAGGCCTTGAATGGAGCTGTAACGCTGAAATCAGCATTCATTTCCAACTTTTTTAAGATGTGAAGAGCAATAAATCCACAACCTTCACTCACTTGCTGCTAAATCACACACCAGTGCATTGATCTCACTACCTGCTACAGGGCAATCACCACAACCTATAGAAACACCATAAAGTACAACACCAGATGCTTCCCTTAGATACTTTTTATCCAAACCCTTGTGTATTCACAGTACCTCATTGGCCTTATTGAAATGAGGCAATTTACATGATACAAACATTTGGCCCCAAAATTTGGAACTTAACATTCATTCTTTTATATAAACACAATGACACAAATGCAAATCTCAGATCTTGTTGGTGTGGTTTGTATCCCAGACATTGATATCTAACTGATTCTAAGGAAGATCTGTTTCCCACCTCAATTATCATTTGTCTTTCACCTTTTTGCCACTGCAGTGACAGAAATTYAGAGAGTTTCAGATATTCTGTACCGTTTGTGCTACCCCTAAAGAGAAGAAACTCTGGGCACATTGTGCTTGTTGATATTGCTCCTTTTTGTCTTTCCTGCTGGAGGGCAATGTAGTCACTCATGCAAACTCTAGACCTTCCTATCAAAACCATGGTTCAAGCAGCCCTGTTTGACCAGGTTACAAGCTCCTTGCCCTCCACTAATATTTTAAATTACCATGTAAACTGCAACAAATGAGACTTTGGAACTGTGTGAAATGATGTAGAACATTCAATTACAAAGTCTCTGCATGAGCCAGGGGCAGCCTCTCAAGGTTTCATTTTGCCTTGCAGGACATCCCAGTTTGAGGCCCATTCATGGCTCCATTCTGAGACATTTAGCATAACACAGACGCAAATGCTGCTGAGGCAGATGTCCTACTTGCTACAGAGCCACTGGGTAAAGGAAAGCATGTGTAACATCCAGTGGTTTCCTGTGGGAAAATAAAGTGTAGGCAGAATCTCAAAGAAGAGTCAGACAGATAGCCAGGACAGAAAAAATAATAATGTAAAGGTAAAAGGATGAAGAAATACAGAAGACATGTTTGTGAAAAGAGGGGGAAAGGCAATTTCTCAGTAATGGTTAGCTGTAACTGTTTCAGGCACTTATTTTCACCGCATGCTCATTATTATGTAAATTCTGTTTCAAGTCTGAAAAAAAMCCCAACTTTTATTTAAACTCCTGAAATAAGGGATCTCACAGTGATTGTCAAAATGACAAAGAAATGTACCATCATGACAAATGGCAATAAGCACTCCAAAGCAATAATAGTATGCTAAATTTTTAAGAATAAGCTAAAGATTCAATCGCAAAATTTAAGCGCCTACAAATTGTATTTGTTGTCTGGCACCTTTTCTGTGATACTGACAGAACAAAAAAGATGAAATATTCAATGGCTATTATTATTTCTGGGACAAATGAACAGAAYAGCAAAATTCCACTCCAGTGGTGTGAGCATGAGCACTGCCAAGGACTGGATGCAGATATCCATAAACCTCACAAGATGAGCATCACTCTTGACATCTCTAATGAAAAGGTAATTGCTGAATCTCATACACCTGTTCTGCCCAAATAAGAGGAGTTTCAGAATGCTGGCAAAAAATAGCCGATAATCTCATCAAAAGTAGAGCTCATTAACACATTAAATATATTCAGTGCTCAGAATTTCTAAAATGTTATGGTTTTCTGATATTTGTAACACAAATTTTGTTATGATTGTAAGGAAAAAKTGCAGAATAAGACTTAAAAATAGTAGATTAGTTCTATTCATCTTAATCAGAAATGGTTTCTTTTGTAGAGGAAGTAATTGTCCTTTTAAATGTTAGCAGAGCTACCTAAAATATTTTC